>NC_091159.1:38411597-38711597 GCF_040958095.1 Procambarus clarkii | reverse complement strand
ATGAAGATTAAGCCACCCAAGAGGTGGCACGGGCATGAATAGCCCGTAACAAGGATTATTCATGTTGTTATAGATTCAGCTACTCGGAACAAGTTCCAAGTAGCACGGGCTATGGTGAACCCGTAACTTACCTGGCACAGGAGCGGGGCAAGTAGCACGGGCTATGGTAAGCCGTAGTGGACTTACCTGGCACAGGAGCGGTGCTGTGTCTAGGATTATTCATGTTGTTTTCATGTTGTGATTAGTCATGATTATTCGTTGTTGTTTTAGATTTAGCTACTCAGAACGAAGTGTCCATGTAGCACGGGCTATGGTGAGCCCGTAATTGAGTTCAGTTATTCGCAATAACCTTGTTACTGTGAGGTGTAAATAGAGGTGAGGTTTCCTCCATTTCGCCCGTTTCTTTTCCGCTTCTATTTTAGCGCACTGGTTTTAGTCTTGTTTTAATAACATTATCTTGGTGGCGGATATAGATGCACATTGTTTACCAGTGTGTCCTATTCTTCAACTGCTTTTTTAAGCATTGTAGTCGCTGTGGATTTTGCATCTAATACAGCTGCTCTTGTTGGTTGAATGTTGAGTTTGATGCGCAGGGCTTCCAGTAAGTAGTGTAACAGTGGCGCCTCTGCATCTGTTCCACAGTTATGATACTTTTTTTTTGAGATATGTACAAAAGTTGTTACATTCTTGTACAGCCACTAGTACGCGTAGCGTTTCGGGCAGGTCCCTGGAATACGATCCCCCGCCGCGATTCTTCGTTGTTACAACCAAGTACTCATTTTACTGTTGAGTTAAACAGAGGCTACAGTTAAGGATTTGCGCCCAGTAAATCCTCCCCGGCCAAGATACGAACCCATGACAAAGCGCTCGCGGAACGCCAGGCGAGTGTCTTACCACTACACCACATTTCACCTTTGTGAATGTACATTAATGACACTATGTAAAAGACAAATCAAACACTTTATGTAGGGCATACGTAAATCTGTGTATCTATGTATTTACGTATGTAGGTTAACTTAGCATTTTAAAAGCACCGAATCACCTTCTGTGGTTGAGTGCTCAATAAACCCTTGAACTATATGTTTAACACTTCTCTAACCCTGTCCATGGAGGACAGAAGAAAATGTATATATGCTGATTAGCATTGTAAATGTGTGGCCACGTCTGTGGTAGAAAATAATAAAAAAAAAAAACTACACCACGGAGACTGGTGGTGTATATGACTATTCTTTAACTATGGGTTTATTACCTCCCAGCAGCACTTGTAGCCAAGTCTGAGTCTGTGTATGGCTACTGCTATGTCTCTAGATAGCTTTTTGCCAGTCTTGAAAGAGAAGTACCAATTGGCTTGTTCATACCACATCGCAGTGGATCTTCCTTTCGATATTTTGGCGACTTTTGATAGTTGAGAGTATTTTCTTCTTGATACGACCCTCATCGATCAGGTTTTTTCAGACGAGAGTAAATACGACGGTATAGTCCTGGGCCCGGAGGAACTCGAGCTGGCGGATCTGATGAAACCAGTCTTTTCAACTATTGAGTACCTTAAAGATAAGCTTAAACACATACAGCACGCCTCTATTCAGGGCACAGTACCAAAATATCTGGGTCTTAAAACCACAGTTTCTTTCTTTTCCACAGATCTCCCTCTTTTTCCAGCCTTAGACAAGTTTATCACGGAGCTGATCACAGCACACGCAAGGAACCTGATGGGGATCTACACCTTGCTGCTGAAAGCCTCCCTGGCAAGAGAGAACACAAAGCTAGAGACGATCACAGAAGAACTGATGGATGGAGGCTGGCCCCCCGCTGAGAATAGGAGCAACTTTATGGGAAGGTTATAGACGAAAAATCCATCCGAAACATTCTCCACCTCCTAGCGACTTACTCAGGGGAACTTACTGTACGGTCAGGTCAGTCAACGACAAAATATTCAAGCTTTCAGACAACGCCACCCGAAGAAACTTGAAAGGAACTACGGCAGAAGGTAATGAGCATCCTAAGACCACAGGCCCAGACCCAGGGGCAACAACTGGCTACCCCGGGCTCAGTCTTACGGCCGCTCCCTGACTACGAGATAGGTACAAGCCAACAAACCCAGGTACAGTCTTTAGTTCCACCTAAAAACCTGGGGCAGCAGTCTACACAGCCAGGCAGAACGACACAGAACGACGGGTCCCAAATCTGCACAGTAAAATAACAACGTACTGGAGTGAACGACAAGGAAGAAAATGCAGAATAGAACCAGTGAAGAGCAGAGGTGCCATGGGCACAATCAGAGAACACTGTATGAACATCAGAGGCCCGTGGTTGCTCAACGTCCTACCAGCGAGCATCAGAAATATTACAGGAACAACCGTGGACATCTTCAACAGGAAACTAGATTGTTTCCTTCAAGGAGTGCCGGACCAACCGGGCTGCGGTGGGTATGTGGGCCTGCGGGCCGCTCCAAGCAACAGCCTGGTGGACCAAACTTCCACAAGTCAAGTCTTGCCTCGGGCCGGGCTTGGGGAGTAGAAGAACTCCCAGAACCCAATCAACCAGGTATCAACCAGGTATCTCAATCCCAGACTAAGGTAAGGTGAACCCCAATCACAGACCAAGGTTACTCAATCCCAAGCACTAACCCAGGCGGCAGCCCAGGCCCCCCAAATGCTCCCCCAGCAGCCCCCACCCTGGCCTTACGCTCAACCCCCAGCAGGGTTACTACCCTATGGTCACAACCCCTACTTTCAACCCTATGCCCAACAACCCGGGCCATACTCTACCCAGAATTTTCAGGGTCCCCCCCTCCCGCAGGGGCAGACCTGGGAGGGGCAGGGCAAGAACAGAGGGTCCACACAGGGCGCCGAAAACGGCACCGGGTGGAATTATGGAGGGCAAAACGTGACCTCAAACGAGCCAGTATCAAACGGGCAAAATCCCTAAAAAAACGGTGGTATCCTAGGTCCCTCTGAGCACCATGGAGAGGGACCTCTTGAGTAGGGGCCTGTCCTTTGTGATTGGGCCCCCTACAGAACCCAAACGGGTACAGGCAGTAGAGGATACCTCTCTCACCTAGAGACACAGATTAACTTCTTCTTCTTCTTAAATTACATCATTATGGAGTCAGAGGACACTCCCTGCAATACCTCAAATCCTACCTTACTGACAGGCTCCAGTATGTTTCTGTGAATAATACAATTTCTCCCACCCTACCCATCAACATTGGTGTTCCTCAGGGCAGCATACTTGGCCCCTCTCCTCTTTCTCATCTACATTAATGACCTTCCAAATGCCTCCCAACACCTCAAACCAATTCTATTTGCTGACGACACAACCTTCATTTACTCCAGTCCTGACCCCCTTGCTCTAAATGCCACAGTAAATACTGAGCTAAATAAAGTCCATCTTTGGCTAACTGCCAACAAACTCACCCTTAACATTGACAAAACTTTCTATATTCTGTTTGGCAATAAATCCTCTAATCAAATAAATCTCAAAATAAACAATACCCAAATTTGTAACAAATTAGATGGCAAATTCCTTGGCATTCTCATTGACCACAAGCTGAATTTCCAGGGACACATTCTAAATATATCAAAAAAAGTTTCAAAAACTGTGGGC
This sequence comes from Procambarus clarkii, assembly GCF_040958095.1. Taxonomy (NCBI): domain Eukaryota; kingdom Metazoa; phylum Arthropoda; class Malacostraca; order Decapoda; family Cambaridae; genus Procambarus; species Procambarus clarkii. Next base: position 38,707,991 of record NC_091159.1, on the reverse strand, counting down.
ATTCTTTCTAAGATCAGATACTATGTACCCCGCCCTGCCCTGGTGACTCTCTATTACTCCCTTATCTATCCATATCTCAACTATGGTATTTGTGCTTGGGGCTCTACTACCCAAAATCACTTACGTCCTCTAATTACTCAACACAAAGCTGCTATTAGGACAATATCCAACTCTGGCCCCAGACATCACTCGGTACCCCTACTCAAATCTCTGAATGTGTTAGATATTAAGTCACTGCACATTCTCTCATGTGTAATATACATATATAAAACACTGAACTGTAATGCCAATCCTGACCTCAAAAGCTTCATTGAAGGTTGTAACAGATCCCATGAGCACCACACCAGAAATAAATTCAGTTTTGATATTCCAAGAGTACGACTAGTAATTATTAACCCAGCTGCTGAAGTTCCGGCTGGCGAGGTTCCAGCCGATGATCCAGCAGCTGAGGCTTCAGTTACTAAGAAACTTTACTTTAAGAAAAGTTTTCTTTATGCTTATATTATCTTTAATAAGTCAAGAATTACTTCAGTTCCGAAGATTCGATTCAGCCGAATCCTGTCAGTTATTCCTTATCATTGTTATCCTTTAGTGTTATTATTCTTTATTATTCTCTATTATAATCGTTCTCCACCTGTTCTCATTATTTATTGGATAGAGAAAAACTGCGATACCTCATTACTCGATGTCGTATAACATAACTGAGCAGTGCGCCAGTGCTGCTAAGATGCTACTAGGGAGTATGACTCGTGGCACATTGTTGATGGAGCCTAGTGCAAGTGCCAATGCAATGTCGGAGTACACACAAATGGTCTCAATTATTAATCAGTCATTATGCCTGGTTAGGTCTATTCACTTTTCTCTGTTTATTATCATCCCTAATATTTATTTATCCCATATTTATTTACCCCATATTTATTTACCCCATATTTATTTATCCCATATTTATTTATGGTACATATTTATTTATAGATTTATGTTAAACAGGGCAAGTGGTTTCAGGCATTGGTCTTACTACTTTTTACGCGACTTTACAGTCCTACATTTTACTCTGGTTAAATCTTTAAAAACCCCTCATTTATTGACCACCCATTTGTTGACTGCCTGCGGGCAGACCCAGCTGCTGATGTTCCGGATGATGTAGTCCCTGCCGATGATCCAGCAGCTGATGGCACAGCTGCCCTGGGGCCAGACCCAGCTGCTGAGGTTCCCGATGATCCAGCAGCGGCTGATGTGGTCCCTGCTGATGACCCAGCAGTTGATGGCCCAGTTGGTAGCGGTCCAGCTGAGCATGTCTCCTGGGGCCAGGCACAGATGCTGATGTTCCGGCTGAGGTGGTCCCTGCCGATGATCCAGCAGCCGAAAGCTCAGCTGGCGATGTTCCAGCTGAGCATGCCCCTGAGGCCACGCCCAGCTGCCGAGGCCCCGGCTGATGGGGTCCCAGCCGATGATCCAGCAGCTAATGGCCCGTCCCGGCTGCAGATGTTCCGGCGGATGTGGTTCCCGCCGATGATCCTGCAGCCGCGGGCTCAGCTGGCGGTGTTCCAGCTGAGCATGCATATGATGAATAATTTATTATGATAGTTATTATTAAATATTTATTTGTAGTCAATAATTACGTATTATTATTATATGCTGCCGACCACCCAGCAGCTGATGGCCCAGCTGGTGGTGTTCCAGCTGAGCACGCCCCCAGGGGGCCAAGCCCAGCTGCTGATGTGGTCCCAGCAGATATCGTCCCGTCCCGGCTGCTGATGTTCCGGAGGATGTGTTCCCGCCGATGATCCAGCAGCCGAAGGCTCAGCCGGCGGTGTTCCAGCTGACCATGCCCTTGTAATTAATGATTTCTTATGATTTTATTATCAATTAATTATTTTAGTTAATAATTAATTCGTATTATCATATGCCCCAGCTGTTGAAGTTCCAACTGGCGAGGTTCCAGCCGAGGACCCAGCAGCTGATGTCCCAGTCGGTGGTATTCCGGCATGAAGTTGCCCCAGCCGCCGACGTTCCGGCTGCTGATGTCACGTCGGATGGGGTTCCCGCCGATAATCTAGCAGCCGAAGGCTCAGCTGGCGGTGTTCCAGCTGAGCACGCACAGTTGCCCTCTTTATTTATATACGATTTCTTTTCTTTACATTTGTCATTCTTTATATTCCTTTCTAATTTACGTATTACATATTGTTAGTTTTGTTTCTCGGGGCCAGACCCAGCTGCTGACGTGCCGGCTGACGTGGTCCATGCTGATGATCCAGCAGCTGATGGCCCAGCTGGTAGTGTTTCGGATGAAGAGTTTCCAGCCGATGACCCAACAGCTGAGGCTCCAGAAGGAGGTATCCAGCCGAGGATGTCCCAGCTGCTGAAGTTGATATCTAGCGGTGTCCAACCGAAGATGCCGCAGCTGCAATGGTCCAGATGGCGAGTCCCAGCCGAGGATTTTCACGGGAGAAGAAGGGAAGATCGCATTTTCTCTCCATTCTTAATAATAATTTCTTTACAGTTCTAATTCGTCTTGTTTGAGTGTAAGTGGTTTCGCAGTTCGATGCCCACTTAACATCCTCTTACCTTGGCCTGTTGGCATTATTTAGTATTTCCCGCTGCATAGCGATATGGACATCGCTGCACTCTATGCAGTCATTTGGAGTCACCTGCAGTCCACTGTATGCTCTGTGTTTTAACATTGACTTGTAATTTTCCTTGTTATTAATAATTGCCGTACTGGAGCCTACTAACTACTAGACGCTGACATTCACTATTTCTCTTCGTCTCCCGCAGAGGTGGCGTCTGATTGTTCCAGGAGTTAGCACTTATTGTATCTGGCAGTACCATCACTAGGCTTCTATGCTACTCCCCACTCAGTTATGCTTGGGACTTCATTCAATTCTACCCATTCCTACCTTTCGCTACAGGTGTCGCATCCAATCATTCCCACTCTTGCAGCCTAAGTTGCCAGCAGTACACTTAGAGGTGGGTTTCCCGCAACTGTGCCTTTGCCTTTCACGTTACCACTGCACGCCAGCTTCTGCCCACCCTTACTGCTTTTAATACTTCCAGATCCACGATAGGACGCGCACGAGGAAAACCATTGATGATCGAGGAACACGCGGTGGGGCCCGAAAGGCGGACCACTGCTCTCATGCCCGCCGTGAGAGGTATCCTGGGAGACGACCTACATGCTTCTAAGCTGCCACCTCCGTGGGGCTCACCACAGCGACAACGACTGACACGGGGTCGACCTTAGGGAGTCGGCCTCGGTGTGGACTGCGTTCACTTTCCCACACCTGCCCTGGGGCCAGCCTTCCAGGACTGGTCTCTGTGAGGGCGGGCCCCTGCGACGAAGATGTACACGGGATCGACCAGTCATTCGCCATGGTGAAAAGCACTCCCTGCATGAAGTACAAACCCGGCAGTATGTACTCCTCCCAGGGTCATGGTTGGTGGGCTCTCCCGCCCTCTACGCCACATGGCTCGTCAAGATGGCGCTCCGTCGGCCCCCCAAGGGAGCTTCGTCAGTTAGCAGCATCTGCCTAGTAGACCTGGAATGGTACCTTTTTCAGTCAGGGAAACCTGACTGTTTTTTTAATGGCCTCCCCAGGCATACGGGCACGCTTACGGCCACGGTAGCGAGAAGTCATATTACTACTTATAGCAGCCAGCTTCACTATCAGCCACATGCTGATAGTGATCTTGTTTCAAGATCACTATAAAAATAACCTCTCCCCTCTTGGATCCTTATGAGGAATGATCACCACTTAATCTTGCACAATACCAACATGTGATCAGATAAACATCCAGATACAGTATTCTTTTCACTGCTCTTGTACAACATACTTGAGCATACTTCAATCAATAAGCATTCACTTAAACTAAAAAAAAAAAAAAAAAAAAAATGATTATTAGGTACAGTAAAAACGGGTTCCCAAATTATGCCAAGATGGGTTTATATTAGGTGGAAATTAATCACATATAAAACTTGAAATGTCTTTACTAGTAAAAAGATTTGAAAATTACATTCTATTTTAAAACCACACAAAGTACAGTATGACAACCTTCCACAGGATAACCTGAATACTAAGCTACTGATTTCTCAACTTAACTTTTTAACAGCGGAACTTGACACTGTTGAGATTTAGGTTTATGGGTTGGAAAAGTCACAGTAAAAAATGAACCAATGGAAACCAAAAATCCTTACAAAGAAGACAAATTCTATGCAGAGTGCATCCAAGAACCAGCCATGTGATGACTAGGGAGAAAGCCTAGTTAAAACCCCTAGAGGTGGTGGCCCTCAGGTAAATTTTGGTAAAATAATTACACACAAATTTTACACATTTCCTACAGATAAGCTTAACACATGTACACAAATCTGCAAAGGTTCTAAAGTTGTGCCAGTTCATTAAATGATTGTGTCTAACCCTCATTATAGTGTATACTCAATGCTCAAGTCTCTACACAAGTTCAGATTTATTTGTATCTTTCCCAAGAATTTAATTACCGGTATCCATGATTATCTTTTAATCATATTGTGACATGAATTGATCATGACATGATCAAGTGTGACATGAATTGACCATGATACGACCAACTTCAAGGAATAATCCAATTTTCTTTTCTTCTGCCATTTTCGGTTTGGAGTGGGTCATATTGTGCCAAAACATTTATGTCTCTATTAGGGAAACCCCATTAATGGAAGAAAAAGACAGATTTTTTGCATCAAACTTGAGGCTGCTAAGTAACAAAATTGGTTTTGTTGTAAGGAATGCAATGCTATTTACCAGTGATAAGTCAGATTATGTACGATATACTTCCAATCCGATGCATTTCAGGTACACCCTATTATTATTTACATGTCATATTGGTCATATACAGAACTGTATTGTCTTGCACAGTATACTTCTGATTAAGATCTATAGCATAATGCTTCATATAGAGTATTATACATTCAACAAATTGGTTACTTCAAAAAGGCAGAATATAGATTATTTTAACATGATCTCTTGGGGAGAAAAAAGCATTTATGCCACTGTTCAGGTAGTATACTGCAGCAAGTGATGACTTGAAATGTACATCTAATTATCACGACAATTTTAATAATATATAATTAGTTGAGGTACACATCTCCACAGGCATTCAATATCAGTTTCCATGTACTGAGTACTGAACATTTTGTTAGGACAAGGCACAAAGTTTGACTGCATTCCATCTTCTATTTATGGTCAATTTAAAATCAATCATTATTATGCATACATATTAACTCCATTTCCAATTTTCATCCATTAACTAATTACTAGCCCACTTAGGGTAATATGGAGAAGCACATTGCCTAGGTGCATTTTAGATATTCTCATCACTCCATTACTAACTACATGGTGTAGAAATTCAAATAACTTTATACTCGACCATGTTCCAGAATTTTTCTAATTGGTCCCACTGTACGAGCGTAGAAATAGCCTAAGCTACTCTATCCTTTTGAGATGTATTTTATTGCCTCGGTTAAAGTACTTGAACTTGAAATGCTCCCACTTATCAAATGCTCATCCATATTTCCAGCCCTGTGTGAAAATTAAGAAATTGTTATCCAATTCATAAGTAAAATGGTATGTACAATACTGAATCTAAATTACACTAATAGTGGATCACAAAAATAATTTCTCAAGTTTTTTACACAAACTACAATGGGATAACTGCTTGAAGTGTCATCAGATTATTTAGGCTTCAATTTCAGTGTTATTTGGCTCTGAAGGCCCAAGTCTTTAGAAATTATTATTGGTATACCAGTGTTGGGAGATAGAAAACCTTTTAAATTTATTAAGGTTTTCCTAGCATTATTAAAGGTTGTAACCTTAAGTACTGTGTTGGGGTTGTCTGTGTGGCCACCACATACAGTTACTGGCCATACACACACATCATCCACTAAGTAATGCTCATGGAGAAAAATTAAAAAATATAATGGTCGGAAATCATAGGTTATATCAGTAAACAGAATCTCCCAATGCGTGAAAACTATGTTTTTATGTGAGTCTTTGGTTCATGTAGAGAGCATTACTTTTACAATGCCGCTTCTTTCGTATAATTTTATGTTTTGTGTTTACAAAGAGAAGTCTGGTATTGCTACAGCTATAATAAATGCTTCATTTATGAAGTGGCCACTTATAAATGTTTGTGTACACACATTACAAACATATGTTCTAAAATAGAAGAAAGTGATAACATCACCAGGAACATTACATTAACATGAAAGACACTGCAATATACAATATTTAAGCCTCACTTTGGAAGAACAGCACAAGTGACAAACATTTCATGCACTCACAAACTACTTGTCTAATATGTACTTCAACTACACACCCCACTCTAATATTTCCATAACAACAAGACCTCAAGCTAAATTTTCTATCTCTCAACTAATCTATATATTTGTTAACTTAAATAAAAACAATTTGAAAGTATTCTCCATAAATATTTTGATAAAATTACAGTATTTCAATTGCAATGTTTAAAAGACATTATCTGACAATGAGGCCCAAGAAGTCTCTCCATCTGAAAGATAAATTTGCATACTCTATTACATTTACAGGCTAGGTTGTGCAAACTTTGTCCCAAACAAGAGTTACAATTACACCAAAAATATGTGATATCGCTAAGCTACTGCGTCCCAAAGAATGTGGTGATATTAAACTATTGTGTCCCAAAGAATGTTGTGATATCACTAAGCTACTGTGTCTCACAGAATGTTGTAATATCACTAAGCTATTATATCCCACAGATTGTTATGGTATAAATAAGCTATAATGTCTCACAATATCCCCAAACCTAGCTCTGGTACCATCAAGCCTTAGCCCAACACATTAGGACCCTGAAACCCATTTGTTGCCTACTGTAGGCTAGAAACAGTATCTCACTATTTCTCAACATAACACACATTCAGCAAATATTAAAATACATTTTCATTTCAAATCCACAGATGCAATAGTCACTAAAAGGTAAAAAAAAAAAAAAAAAAATTCAAACAAACTTTGAAATTCTTTTACCCGATTATATAACAATGTGACTTGGTGCTTTCTATTGTTATAGTACTGAGAGTGCTGCAGATACATATTATTAAGTGTCGTTCTAGACATGAGTCTTGCATTCAGCATTTGTGCTTGCATGACTAGGCAAGTGAGGTCACTTTGAAAAAATATATGATTTACTAATATGGCATAATACATATGAAAAATACATCAAGAAAACACTCCATTTGTTTTCAAATACATTCAAGAAGGTAATATAAAACATCATGCAAATAATAAAATAAAATTTGGCATTATAGATTTTTCTTTATATATAATACATTAGCACCTTCAGGGATGACAACCCATAGACAAAAATCATTAAAATGGTTAGTAAATATTGACATGTGTAAGGCATCTTGAGTCAAAATCTGCAGTGAGAAATCTGTGCTGGCCAAGCTGAGCCCTGTGGCCACACACAGCTGACAAGTGTTCTTCTGTGTACTGAGCAGCTCACTGTTATGTTGGTTACAAATCTGTACTGGGCTAAACCATTTCTTCTGGGTGCCAACCTCACACAGTTTTGGCAATAGAGATGCAAGAATAAGCAAAGGAAATTCGGATTAGTACTCATTATGTAAATTTGTAATGCAAAAAAATAAAGATATCTCTATGAAAGTAAGTAATTATCAAAAGAAGGCACCAAACCGGGAAGGCTATGTAGCACCATCAAATGTACGGAATAATCAGAGGGCGCTAAATATCACCAAGGATGCCAATACAAGAACAGAAACGCATAAGGCGAATGATATCAAAAGTATCCGATTCACCAAGAATTCTATCTCGGGACAAGCGACCGCGAGGGACGGTCGGAAAGCAAGACACACACTCGTCCTGGAAGTCACGACATTTAACAGAGGGACAGTGCAATTTGGACAATAAGGAGCAGGGCGGTGTTCCATTAAGTGACCGTGAGTTAAGCGTGGATGGCCAATACGCAACCTCGCCAGAGCCGTTTGCGGTGGTAGGAGGACGGCCATGAGGACACATTTCTCTTAAGAGTACGCAGTTTGTTATCAGTAATAGAAGACCAACGATCCTGCCAACGGGTAAGGATGGAGGAATGAATAACTGGGTTAAAGTAGGAATAAGGAATACCTTTACGGGAGATGGGACAAGAGCAGACAGTTTCTCTAGTGGCAGCATCCACACGCTCATTTAAAGACACCAATATGGCTGGGAACCCAGCAAAACTCAACTGACTTAAATTTACTGGAAATAAGAAACTGGCCAATGCTGAATCTCGACAACCACTGGATGGACCGGATTAAAGGAGCCGAGAGCCATGAGGGCCCTACGAGTCAACGACAACTACAAAGGAAGATTGACAATGAGAAAGCAGGAGACGAAGAGCATAGAGAATAGCATAAAATTCTGCTGTGAAGATGCTAGTCTCCAGAGGTAGGCGACACATATAAGTGCTGTCAGGAAATACAACAGAGTAGCCTACACCGTCCGCAGACTTGGACCCATCGGGGAAGATGGAAACGGAGCGGGAGTGCGAAGAAAAGTGCTCAAGGAAAAGGTGTTTCAGAACCGTAAGAGGTGTAAAAGCTTTAGTGATGCAGGTCAAGGATGTACAAAACTTCGGAAGGGAGACTCTCCACAGGGGCAAGGAAGGAACAACACGAGGAGAAATATTAGAAATACAAAGTGAAAGAGAATCCTGTAAGCGAGATAACCGGACAGAAAGAGGGAGGTGGTGACGAGGAACAGGAACCACAGGAGGGGTAAAAGTTAAAGCTCGACAGAGGCAAGAGGAAGGATGTTGCAAGGACCACACAAGATAGCGAAGACAGTAGCGATCACTGCGGTCCCGGAGAGATAGGAAGCCAGTGTCAACATACAAGCTAAGGGCGGGAGTCGAACGAAAAATATCTATGAAAAATTTCATCTTAATGTTTAAGGACAAATGAACCATTCACATTTTACAGTCAATTTCAAGACATCTTTACACACTATTAAGTCACTCTGATAAAAGCAAGAGGCTCTTGATTATCTTCATATATCACACTAGCAAAGGACAAAGCACAGCAGTATTCTTAATTACAAAATTAGCCTGGTTGGGAAAAAGAAAAGGAAAGATTTTGTAATCATCATCATTACACTGTTTTGCACTTGTATGTGGAGAGGAGCAAAATAGGAAGATTAAATATGCTAAAAGTGACACCTCTACATTCACCACTTTATCCACACTATACACTGAAGCAGCATGAAGATCAGAGTTGTATCACTTCCTTATCACATCTGCTTCCACTAAAACTGCACCACTCATTCACTGTTACACCTAGAATTAATTGCTAGCACAGCCGATATAAAAACAAACAATTCTGCTAATACAGTATTCTTGTTAATGAAAAACAAAATATCTAACAAACTAGCAACAGTTTGGCACATTGACATTAAAATTTTGGCATAAATATTAAATTATTATAGTGTGTGTCTAGGTTAATTTTTTAAAAATATTTATTTAAATGTTGACGGAAAATAGCCATTATATACTGTATACAGAAACTTGCCTGTTCTACCGACACATGCACACAGATGTACAGAATGTGTTTGCTAAGGATTAATTAATTTCCTCACACACAAATATGACCATCTTCTTTTCACTCTACCTTTTTCCATTATGCTGTATTTGTATTACTGTACCCTCCTAACATCATAAATGTAGCAATGTCCATTTCTACTGATACAACTCAATTTTCATGCACCTGTCACACCAGGGTCTCATTTGTACCTCTATTGTGTCTCATACCCCTTCATGCTCCTGTCATACCAACATCCCACATCCATACATCCTGGGTGCATGCTACTGTCATACCAGTGTTCCATATCCTTAAATCATAAGTGTGTGCTATTACCGGGACTTGTTCAAGCACCTGTCATACAAACACCCCATGTCTGTACTGCTGCTGCTTCATGCACCCCTGCAGCTAAATCTCTATCACATTACAGTACCACGCAGGTTAAAGATAAGCAGTGAGTAAATATGGCCAGCTGAAATTCCTTTGCATATAAAATACTAAACAGTATAATTTTGGTTTGTGTATCAGTTACAACTGAACCCATGAATTCATAAAGGAACACCATTTATGTAAATTTTATTAAAATTTAGTAATTTAGAGATTGAGTTCAGTATATCTCATGTATGTCTGTTCTCAATACAGCACACATTTTTAAATGACTATTTAGTCCATTGCCTAGAGGAAGACATATCCGAGGGAAAATAAACGACCAATAACCTATCACCCACTAAGGGCACCATCCTACATTTTAGCCACCTTGAATTGCCCTAAAGTTAAATAACGTACCCTGAACTGTGTTACATTAGTTTTTCTCTTCTATTTCACTTTCATCATAACCAAATCAGCACAAAGAATTCATTCACAAATGCTGTACATCAGGTCTTATAATTCTCTGCACTTGCAACATAACCTCATAACAAACTCTTCAAAAGACGGCCGACACACTTGTGTATTGTGTTTTCACTGGATTAATATTGCCTAGGTTAATTAATATTAAGGTTGCCTAGCCACACAAAATTCTCCATCATAATTTAGGGCTAGGTCACTTGGAAATCTTTCAATTATACTGTATAAAGCTTAGACTTTAAAAAAATCTTTAAGCAATTGCTTTAATAAATGCAATACTCTATTTGTTTATGACAGATTTTTGGCTCTACACCAGATGCTAGAACCTAAATGCATAGTAACCAATAAGAAATATTAATAATTTATATTTCTGAAGTGCCATAAATGTAAACTGTAATTTTAAAATGTGCATTTCACCCAAAGAACTTTTACATAGCCAACTAACACTAACTACTTGCAGCAAAACATAATTAAGAGCATGGAACATTTAATTTTCTCATCATGAGTTTTGTAATAATTGCTCATAAAAAATGTTTTATAATTAAATAGTAGTAAATAGAAGTTTTCTACATGATGTTTCCAGCATTAATGAGATCTCAGGGAGTTAATGACACCACACAAAGCAGTGTGTGATTTACGTTTAGTAAATGTATATTTGGCCCTGACACAAAGCACATAGTTACAGATCTTAGAGATTATGTTAAGGTTTCGGTGCTCACAGGTAATAGCAAGTGTTGAGGTAATTATATTTGAGGATTCCTAATAAATACAAGGAAAGGCTAATGTGATGAGTCAAATGTCAATAAGAATAATTATACTATTGCATAGAATATTTTGTGGAATTATTATCTGATGTCTATTCCTTTCATACTTGTAAAAGTAATAAATATTAAATATCCCTTTACAATACAGTATTTACTCAATGATATACCCTGTACTCCACTAATCAAAGCATGCTCTCTCGCCAATGCAACAACTGCTGGTACAGCAAAAGCATCTTTCGTCAAGGCGCTGCTGTAACTTGAAAATGGCTAACATCCATACCATCTTGTGCATGAAAATTACATATAAAATTTTTCAGTGAGTTTTCATTGACTTTAAATTGGGAACAATGAGGCAATTTTATTAAACTTTATTTACTATTACTGCAGTTTCTCTTATATATGCAAAATCATTTGCTGATTAAAGACACTTTCATAAACTTTGTTAAAATGCTGTTTATACATCCTTAGTAATCTCTATTACAATAATTTTTAAACATTTTACTGTGCTGTATAATTAAACAACAAATTATCAATTATATCTGGAGCAAATTGAGATACAGTATAACATGAATTTGTTATTTTACCATGATTTGCAGAAAATTCAATGCAATGCAAAAAAGCAAAATGAAAATAGCATGCAGTGTCACTGTAAACTTTATATTTTACCATAAACTTATTACTGTACTTTTATAAGGTTAGTACTGTACTGTGCAATATTTTTGTTATTATATGTAAATTAACCCTTATATAATATATATATAATATATATATATATATATATTATATATATATATATATATATATATATATATATATATATATATATTATATATATATTTATATTTTGCTTTTGCATAGACACCTTTGGAATAAACTGTATTTCATTTGAAGAATAAACTAAATATTTTTTTGTTAGGTCCTGGCTCCCATAACAGGGTGACAATTTTGATGACAGCTGCATTTTAAGGGTTAAGTTTAAATATTTTTAGGAAAAGCTAAAGCAAAAATATTCCACAGTGAGAATAATTCTCATAACTTCATTCACTGCTAACTGAATAACAAGTGTAGCTACGGGCCCTAATTCATTAAATGGAAATAAAAGGCATTATATTTTGATCATATTTTACAGGCAGTAGAAACACTCTGGCTTCAGCTGGCACAGCAAGAGTAGCTATGAGAAAACCCATTTGTCAGTCTTTACTGTCACAGGTAAGTCTTGAAGCCACATTTAAGGCATGTAACTTATTCAAAATTTCACATAATTTGCTATTTATGTTACTACCCTTTCATTACTGAACATGCCTTTTGAGTATTTGCTAGCAAAAATCAGACCACCCAGTACTTTGATTATACAAAATCAAGGCTCGGAGAAAAATCTGCGATTAGCAAATTGCTGTACGTAATCTCTTTTTCTACTGATTAAACTTATTTACTAGTTTCCTCCCAAATGCTACCAAAATTTTTTAAATTTTGGCTTGTGTTATCAGAAATATTATTTGTATAAAAGGGGGGAGGTTGAAACGGAAAGCACTAGAGCACAACCAAAAATTGAATCACTCACCACACAACTTCTCAAACACACCAAAGTCCATGACCGCCACCAAATCTGTGGCATACTATATGATGAAAATGTAAACAAATGTCTATATTCATTATGCAATGATATTCCTGAATTGTCTAACATAATTTTTAGATATGTTACATCACATCAAGTGCTCAACATCTTCCTTTTTTTCGAGAAGTTGCATATGCTACAATTGGCTTTGTGCTTCTTTTTGCCCAGATGATGGCACAAGCCGTCAAAAATAAACCCCACAGAACAAGTGCTGGGTCAAGCGTATTCACAGTATTTCTAATTGCATTTAATCCTTGCTGTAGAGGCTGATTAGTGGCTGGTATATCCATGGTACCAATGGTCCCAATCTTCCGCAAGTACTCTACAAGGGGGGCATGGTCCACTGTGAAGATGGGAAGGTAGTCCGCTTCTCGTGTACGTTTCCACCACGCTCCAGATTCACTGCTGGTATAATTACAAAATTATATTAATTTAAACATACACAAGTTAAATATTGTATCCATACAATGATGAAATATCATGCATATAAATATTATTACCAGTAAATACAGGGAGTCCCCACAACTATGGTGGGCTATGGTCTGAAAAGGTGTTCGTAAAGCATTTGTTCAGAACGTGGAACGAGATTACTCATTGGTGAAATGCTATAAATGGGGCATGTGCTCGTGGACCAAAAAAGAAATCCTCAACAAACCAATATTTTTGGAACATATAATATAAAAACCAACGTTGAATGTAATGAAATGCCATTTTCTGGGCGAGACCGGAGCTAACAGGGCTGATATGAATGTATTAGACCCTGGCATCACTCAACCGAATGGAGTTCTTAGGCCTACTGGGGACCACAAGCCAGAACCTGGTCCCCTCAGAGAGGCACCTTATCAACAAACTTTTTTTTTTAATATTTATCTAAAATCAATTTCTGAAAATATTTTTATGAAAGTTTCATGACGCTGAAGCTAATAAGTTGGAGATTTGTTTAACATTTTTAAGTAATTTTTACACAATTCAAATATTTTTTGCTTCCCTGAGCAGTTTAAGGGTTAAGGCAGCAGTGAGTGTTTGTGGTGAGGACTAAACTCTATAATAATTTAACATTTGTGGGACACATGTAAGTAACAAGACATGGTGGAAGCAGTTTGTAAGGATTGAACGCAATTGTTTGTATTGTAAATGACAATTCACGAGAAGTACTGTACACCTAATCTTATGAAGTAGTGTGATGCTGCTGTGGATGACTACTGAAGTCTGGTGGGGCTAGTTTATCTGTGTTGCTATTGGTGTCAAAGATATAATGAATAGATGATTGACATCTTAGGTTTTTTGTATTTATAACCTACATTTACTATATTCTTCACTTTTATTTTCGAGCCCTGATGCATTCCCAGTTTATAAAAGTGAGAAGCTGAAGTACATAATGGTAATGAATGAATGAATAATTAATATATTTTGCAGAGAATTCTAATATTTGAATTTACATACTCTTTAGCAGATTCTGAGTAGCGATATATGTATTTTGAAGCTTTTATGTATTTTGGTGGAGAGTTCCTCCAGGCTGAGGAAGGATCCAACAAGGAAATGACTTCAGGTTGGCCAGACAGAAGGCGGTAGGCCAGAGAGATGAGCCAGGGGTTCTGGTTATAGGTTCCCAGAGCAGCAAACCACAGCTGCCAGTCCACACGTGGCTGGTGAGGAGCTGAAATTTAGAACATGTTAATGATGTCATGACACAAGGATGAGCAGGTATAAGAAAATTTAAATTATTTTGCAAATTGGCAGTGAAGGAATAATGATAAAAAAAGTAAACTTTTAGTTTTATGCAGTACTGTCACCATAAATATTTCAGCTTGTATAAAGAGCCTCAGCAACAATGTATGTACCAAACCCCTCACCTACAAATGAAGGCATACGGTTAATGGTTCCTGGCTTGTAGGGAAATTCATATTCAGTCCAAGGTCCATCAAGGCTGTTGGCACCCTCCAGTATTACTTCTGGCCTTCCATCGACTCCAGTCATGCGACGAAAGAGTCCATAAGCAGAGGTGAGTTGCAGGTCAGAAGTGTGTTCATATAAATTTTGAAATATAGGCCAGACACGCTGATTTGTTGGCCTGTCTAAAACAGTATACGGAACCTGTTTAAATAAGAACAAGAATAACTGCGATATTCAACATGAAAATAATTCTCAATGTAAATATAACTATTTTAATAATAATAAAAAAAGTAAGAAGGGCTAAATGACTAGTTCTTAATACTATTTCTGCAAAAATTAGATAAATTTAGCAACATGAACAACTCGGAGACTGCATAATTGGATAAAAAAATTTCTATAAGCATCATTCCAGAATACAAACTTCTGCAAACACTGATTATCACTAACCAAACACAAACTACTGTACAACTAACCAAACTGACTCCAAACATGCCGATTGCAGCAAGGGAGTATATGAGAGTTGTGCTAAAGACCCCAAACTTGTCAAGGCAGCCACGCACTTCAAAGACTGCAGACGTGAGAGCTTCTGCTATTGTGATGACTAGAGAGAAAGCCCCAATAGCTATGCTGAGGGGCACAGCTCGAGACATCCAGGCATCAAACTCTTCACGATTAAATGCTGAAAAATAACAAAATAAAAGTACCGGTTTCAGCTTGTTAATAATAGACTATCTTCTATTCCTTGGTTGTGGGGTAGTGTGCAGGATAAACATATCAACTATGACACTAGCTCTCCACATATGAAATTGGTTAACTTGGAAACTGTACTTGTGGTCGGTCTCAAACCCAGTGTTCATGTAACAATATACATTAGATTTTGTGACTAGCTCATCAAGACTGTAAATAAGCTAAATTAATTTTAGGGTTCAGTCCCTGAGCATATTATGTGCCTCTATAACCCCTTTTAACTACCACCCACACAATGAATATAGGGGTGCATATTAAATGAACTAAACTAACTACTATTCCCAACAGTGATATGATTTTTGTTTGGGTTTTACATTTATGTAACTAGAATTTTTTTGCTCATAGCCAATTGAGGACGATATCCATGGAATCAATACCAATTATACAACACAATACACAAAATATTATAAAAGGTGTAAGCAAATTGTGGATGGGGGGTGATGGTGTAGTGATTGCATGAGGGTAGGGTATATGGTTGACAGTGTGGATGGGTATGTGGGCTAATGGTATGGTTGGCCTCGTGGGTGTGGGCATCTGGTAGATAGGGATGGTCTAGCTTTGGTCTCCCCTGTTCCTTCTCTCTTCCAGTGTGTTTAAAACCCAGCTACTACAGTGTTTCCCTATTGCTTGATCCCCTTATCTCAGGAAAGAACTTTGTTGCATATTTTTGTTAAAAATTTTTGGTTTGTTTTTGTCTTTTCAGGGGGAAGTGCCATGTTGGGGGTTGCATAATAAAGAGAGGGTCTTACATAAATTGTATATGTAGCCCTATAGCAATTCTACTTTCTTTGAGTTCCTGAATTATCTGGATGTTGGCTAGTTTGACAAATGCTAACAACATTATTCTGCTAATGTGTGCATTTTTGTATTCTATTAAAAATAATTGTGTTCTATTTCTAGCATATCGCTGGTGAGTAAGATGATGAGGTAAAATGGGATAAATTGTAACACTTGGGGTAAGAGTTTACCTTTGAGACCGGAAACAGGATAAGTCAGAGGTATGTAGAAAACCAGCATTGAATGTAATGAAACACCATTTTTTGAGTGAGCCTCGGAAGCTCCCCGGAGCTATCAGACTGATATGCTATATATTAGTGTGGGAGCAGGCTCGAATGCCTCCGTCCCCAACCCGAATGGGGTAGCGCGCAAAGCCGCTCGAGTCTCATCACCAACTAAACCCTGCCCCAACCACAAAACCCTCAGACATTTTGGAGCCGGGAGCAGGACGAACAACGCCTAACCAAAATGGGGCAGCCTTGGGGCATCCGAGTGGACAACTAATCTAGCGTGTTGCAGCAATCTGAACCGAGCATGCAACGCAGATGCCGCCTGTACCTGAACCTCCGTGACAATAGAATGGGTAAATTGGAGCACGAGCAGAGAGCACGTCTCACAAGACTCCGGGTCAAAGGTGTCGTTGACCCAAGAGGCAGCATGACAGAGGCAAAAGAGGCGACTGTCACCCAGAGACAAGGGTACAGAGCAACCTTCAAACTCACACAAGGCGAGCTGGAACTTGGAAGATGCATCTATCGGTCCACTGAGCCCCAAGGGGGTTTTGCAGGGCCTGCAGGCTGACTGCTACGAGAAGAACAGGCAAGATGCTACAAAGTCAGTGAAACCCAAGAGCTAACAAAGGGGGATGAATTAAAAACTGAATCCCTGTAAAGTGTACAATCATGGAGGCCTAGAGGAAGGCCACCAACAACCTGAAGTGGACTAATAACCAAACAGGGCAGACCCCCCCTCCTGGCAAGGAAAACAAAAAGAAAAACCCAGCCAAAGTATAACGTCTCCCAGAAGAAACAGGTACACGGCCGCCGCCTAGCACCTTGTGCCCCAACCAGCAAAAAGACCACTTCCTAACCAAGGCCAAACATAGGCCATGAAACCCCAGCTGGCCCCAAGGGAGGGGTAAAATGCCGAGCAGCAAGAACCCCTATGGAAGTGGTTTCCCGAAGGCACTATGGAATGCAACCCTAGCACCCAAGGGTAGTACTTTAGTACTTACAGGGTGCTTAGGGAAGGTAGCCCTAAGCACATGCAGCCCCAGTACACTGTAGTTACGCCTGGCCACTGTACTACAACACCGCAGAGAACACCACTAAGGTGAAACATTGCCAAGAAATCGAGTCCAGAGTTGTCACATCAGCCAACAAACTGGGGTGTGAGTAGCCGCCATGGGGGTCCGGAGCTTCCCCTCCCCCTCCTGGGAAGTGTAGGGCTGCGCGGATGAGCGACACGGCGGCGTTGTATGAAGTTTGCTTGTTTCCTTGGGTGTTGAAGGAGTTCTGCTTCTCTATTCGGTCTTCGGTTGCAATTTTCACACCAAGTGGGGTTTGTTTTGTTATGCCTACCTTTTTCGGTGCTAACCCCGATTGATGGCAGACATGGAATGCCCCCAACCACATGGGGGTTTTCATACGCCATTGCTCTCTTGCCTCTAAGGGGGCCAGATTCTAGTTCGTGGTCCCTGGTAAGCTGAACTCCAACTGACTGATGCCCCAGACTAATATATCGCATATTAGTCCGATAGCTCCAGGGAGCCGACGGGGTTTCCCACAGAAATGAAAGATATAGTGAGAAGGGTTTCTGAAAGAGCTAGTTCTGGGTCATATGTTGTTCATAAAGTATGTGAATGACTTACCAGAGAGGGTTAGGAAAAGTCTTGATTGACAAATATAACAAATAGATGACAAAGCTTATGAGGACAGTTAAGACCGAGGAGGACCGCAAAATGCAGTCTGAAGAAAATCTTGACAAACTCAAGCAGTGGACACATGACTGGTAGAACTGAACTTCAGTAAGTGCAGTTAAAGGTAATTAAAAGGGAAAGGAGACTGGTGGGAACTACTGCAACAGATGAGAAACTGCAAAGCACAAACAATGCCTTTAAAAAGTAAAGAAGAACTACAACCCCAGAGGTGAGAAGAACCAGAGGGAATATGATTGCTTTACAAATATGAAATAGCACTGTATTATGATATGATTGACACAAAAATTGAGGTTACTTCCCTAGATTCTTTGTGCTCAAAATATACAAAGTTATAAAGCAATTGTTGTTTGATTGTTAATCAATATTTCTAAGCTTATAATTCTAGAATCATTTCCTCTGAGTATAGTATAAGAACATTACTATATACATTAAAGCTCATGCATACCATAAGTAAAATGTCTCAAAATCAAAGGAACAAGTAAATAAAACAGCCACCACAACTCCAGCTTACCTATGGTGGATTCAATGGTCCCCTGTGGGGTAAATCTCAAGGAGAAGTAGGCCATGGAGTAGTACGCTAATACTCCAAAGCCAACCCACTTGCCCAACCAGCTGCATGTGCTCTTTACGTACGATATAAACCCAAATGACAGGTCTTTCACTGCAAGATTTAAGACCCAAATTAAATTCCTTAGTATTACGTTTCATTCAAGGCTTGGGAATACAACATATTCAAAGTAATGTTCTATCAACAAGAAGTCTTTGGGATGCCTGGTTGAAATTTGTGAACAGGTCCTCAGTCTCAAAGCTCTCTTCTCACTCACTCACTCACTCACTCTGTCAACCTTATGATGCTCAGCTTTATTGGTTCCTACTCATATTACACAATGAACTAGGTGATATTTTAAAACCCAATATTTATATCAGTCCCACTTATAGTAACACTTCATAATGTTAAAGCTCTCCATTTCTGAAGCAACAATGCCCCCATCCCCTTCATGATGCTACAGCTCCCACCTTCATGATGCTACAGCTCCCACCTTCATGATGCTACAGCTCCCCACCTTCATGATGCTACAGCTCCCACCTTCATGATGCTACAGCTCTCCCATCTCACTACTACAAATCTACAGTATTTTTTCTTCATTCTTTAATGAGGACAAACCTAATTTTACATCCAAACTAACATGATCTTTATTGACTATTTGGAATACAAAACAATGCTTCACAAACAACAAAGTACATGAAAGCTCCCAATGTGACATCTATAAATGGTAAATCTATTTTTATTGGCTATAAGGATATACTGAATGTTACTAATATTTAAAGAATTAAATGCCTTTTAGTAAATGACTTGACTGTAAAGTTTACGAATCTATAAATATTCCTTATGAAGTGTAATTAATGTGTACTATTATTCTAAAAGAGAAAATGTTGTGTATGCACGATTATTCTAAAAATAGAGAGCACTAACCGTGCTGGTAGCAAAGGTGCATGTCGTCCATCAGTGACAAGCACAGAGTGATGGTCAGTAGGTTGAAGAAGTTATAGTTTCCTGCTAAGATGATCATAATTTGCAAGAATATCTGCAATAAAGTTATATACATTTTTATTTTTAAATTTGTTTACATTTTATTTGTTCCACAATTAAGAATGATACATTGATTCAAATGTTACCTAAATACAGTACTGTATATAAAATTCCTTTTCCTTGCACAACCTTTACACTGAAAACCAAATAAATTAAGACTTATCTTTATACTTTATGATATAATTTCCCTTTTTACTTATCACTCCATAACTAACTGTTAATAAGCTATGTCTGAAGATGAAGTGTGAGGTACTTTGGTTCTAGTCAAGACCTAACTTTAAAGATCCCTACAAAATTCATCTGTCCTGTGATTTAGTCTTGTGTTGGGCCTAAGGTAGTACAGTTGGGTTCATTCTCGACTCACAATTGGGAATCACAGGTTTGGATCCCAAGTGGGACAGAAATGGTTGCTTCCTAACACCTAATGCTTCTGATCACCTTCAGGAAACAGGTACAGTACATGGGAGCTAGTCAACTATTGTGAGGTTGCATCCTGGGAAGGGTCACTAATTCGAACTTGGGGGCACCTTCATATAAGCCTAGTGTGCATGGAGTACAGTACACAGGCTGTCTGGGCCTCAAAAAAAAAAAAAGAATTAATGAATTGAATAACTTAAGGAAGATTATTAAGGCCTCAAGAGTAGCTTACTGATAAACCTGCATGTACTGGTATACTTAACCTGAACATAGGTCAAAACTAAAGAGAAGTTTCAGTGTGGGTGCACCTCTTGGTGTATACTGTATATCCCTTGTTATAGTGACTACAGTAACTGAAAGGACAATAGAGGTTGCAAATTTTAGCTGAGCATCAAGTAGCACTGCAGTGAGTGTAGCAAAAGATAAATTCCTACAGAGAAATAAAAGGTTTACCTTTTTATTTGACTGAAGTACTGTATTACTTTCATGGACAATGTAAACTTTTTGACAGTCTAATGTTCAATTTCTCATATCAACCAATAAATTTCACAATTTAACAGTAACTTTTTCATTAAATAACAGAATGTTTTCCTAGTTGAAGATCTAGCCAATCATGGAAACTGGGGAACAATCATAATTCAAGGCAATGTTCTGTAAGCTGGAAGCATCCGAGAGATCAAGACATCTTTCGGTGGGATACTTGCCATACATCTCTTTGGACAGGTTTTGAACTAGATGATAATCACTGGAGTTTGGAGTAAGGCATCACATTACATAATGCCCAGCAGAATGAGAGAGACTTGACAGAAATACATGGACCATATTCTACCAACTTTAAATATACACAATATGTAGATGATGAGTCACAATTACATGGCTGAAGAAATGATGACCAAGCCACAACTCAGAAGATGGAGAAGTGACAACGTTTCGGTCCATCCTGGACCATTATCAAATATCACACGACTCAATAATGCGCCAGGATGGACAGAAACGTCGTCGCTTCTCCATCTTCTGAGTTGTGGTTTGGTCATCATAAACAATATGTTTTATTTAATTTCGTGTTGGTTATTTATACATAAGTAAGAAGAATTACAGTATCTAGGAAAGTTAAGAAAACATTTTGCCACAAACATAAAACAAATAATTAAGAAATTTGATACAATAAAGTATTTTTATGCAGGCGATGAAACATACATTACTAGCAAAAATTATTTCTCTGCCACACTGCTGTCACTAACCTGAGCATAACAGCTGAATATTCTGTGTGAACGTACAGGACTGAAAAACAGAAATGGCACAGGAATCTCGATGATGAACGTGGCAACTACACAAAGTTTGTGCCACCACACAGGAAGCTGGTAAAGATACCATGCCAGTGGAGTCGGGATGCACTGGGACTCATAATGGAGGGGCAGGGCTGCAAAAACAAAATAAAACATACTAGAAAAGACTGTAGAAGTAACAGAAGTAAATTTGTAATTTATCATTCTGAATATAATGTACAGTACAGTACTACATATATTTATCCATATACAGTACTTTATAATCATTAAGCAGAGCCGAGATTAAAAAAATCTGTGTAGATGTAAAACTTCCTACATACCCGTCAAACCCCACCATGTTGGGCAGCCACTTTGGAATTTAACAACTCCAGAGGCAAACATAAGCCTGAAGAGTGCCCATCGAATCAACCACATTGTCACTAAGTTCCTGGGGCGATACTCGGACCAGGCACGTCTACTTACTGGAGCTACTAATATGGTGAGGAAACCAATCTCCAGCAGAAGTATATCCCTACAAATATTAGAAAACACACAAGTTTTAGTCATAGATCGAAAATATTCACTTGAAGTAAAGCTATCTGAACCTTAACTATTCTAATTAAAGGCATCACCAAAATCATTATTGTAAAGACTAGTAGGATGAGCCCAGGCCAAGGTGCAGAATTTCCATGCATGACCAGGCAAGTGAAAGGGTTGGCTGGCTGGAGCACCAGGCAGCCTGGGTACAACATGGCTGGTACTCACCTAATTGTACTCATTTAGTTGGGTGGGTTGAGCTTTGGCTCCTTGGTCCTATCTTTCAGCTGCTAATCAACTGGTGAACTGGCTTCTGAGCCTTCTGGGCTTAATCATATCATCATTTTAAATTGTGTATGGAGTATCCATGCACAATTATTGCCGACTTTAGGCTTTGCTGTGGGAAGTCACGCTGGACTTTTGTACCTTGTATGCATATACTCCTATTTTTTTTACATAAGCATTTTAACTGAAACTATAAACAGTGTGTGCTAATTTTGTTCACATATAGACAGAATCGAATCATTGTCTACTGGCCATTGAAAAGCTAAGTAAAACCAGTGACTTACAGTAGTCATCCATTGAGCAACAAATAGAAAATGTAAATACATGATTTACCCCACCACTGCCCCGTCAATGGGCCACGAAAGGGCCGCTGCCCTTTACGACAACCTGACCTGCGCGCAGAGCGAACACCACGCCGTCCAGGCACAGTTGGGACCGCAGGCGGCACCGTCACCGAACCCGACACCTGTGGCCGACCCTAACGAACGGAAATGCGAGCCCTGGCACGACCCCGCCGGGAAGGAACCCCCTGGTTCCCCCGAAGAACCAACAATTCAAACATAGGACGGGAAGTGGAAGAAGCCGCCTGACTATAACGCTCAACCGCAGAGGCTTCAAAAAGCAAAGGACAAAAAGGGAAAGACAACCGGAGAACCAGGGCCCAAGCGGATTCCAAGGAAGCAGTGAGAACCCACTATCGACACACGAAATGCGCAGCGAGAAACCGTAGCAATGCCTCTAGCAGGATCAGCGCAAACAGTTTCAAAAGAGCAGATGACGCACGAGCAGCCGAGACTAAGGCGCCAGACCCAGGAACGGCCCCAAGCACCTCTACATCCTCCGCAAGCCAATCCGTAGACAGCTCCAGGAGGGAAAAGAAATGCAGGACCGAAGCCAAAAAAGCCACGAGCGCACAAGTCCTCAGCCACAAGCACAGCCGACAGGGAAGGAACCTGCGCATGAAGCTGAACCGCACCAATATCCTGCAAAAGGGCAGGAGCGAAAAGGAAAAGGCACTCATTAAGATGCTCAAAATCGCCCCCCCAGGTAAACCTAGACCACTGTCAATGCCTCACGCTACTCAAACGTGCGGGTCCAACAGAACGAGTCCCAAGCATCCAACGAAAACAAGGGGCAGTCTGCAAGCCAGGACGACCCCGGAACCTCATAACGCACCCAGTAAAGACACGAAGATCCAAACCTGAACGAAGAAGGATCCATTATGGAGGCATACTCCGGGTCGCGCAGGAGGTAAGCTGCAATGGCCGACCGCACCTCAGGCGGTGAGATGCGTTAAGCCGAAAACTTCTGGAAAGACGGAACCAAAGGATCCACAGGGACACGGAACCGAACCCGGGGAGGAGCTGAGCCCAAGTCCAAATCATACGCAGAGGGGGGAAAGAAAACCCCACTCCTTGCAACAGTAAGCCCCACTCAGAAGGTTGGAAAATCCAAGCGGGGTCCAACGGAGCCCAAGGTCCCCCAAAGTCTGCTCCTCCCCAACTCCGGGAACTTCCACTTCAGGCTCCAGGGCTGAGTCATCCTCCAAAGCCCCGGAATCGCAAGAAAAAGCCAGGGCAGCTGAAAGAGCCGGAAGAGAAGGGGCCCACTTACCAGACCCAGGAGCAATGACAGGAGGAACTGACTCAAATGTCTTCATTGCCATCCCGGATGGGGCAACCCCCGAAACTGCCAGTCTCTCTGAAACCTCTAAACCTTGCCTAGACCCCAAAGCCCTCAGATGCTTTGGGGCCAGAAGCAGGGGGATAGGGGACCGAATGAACCAACGAAGGGGAAGAACGAGGGGGCGTGGACGGAACAATGGCTGAAGAGAACAACACCCTCAAGTCAGAGTCCCTATAGGAAAAGCGGGGTAGCCTTGGGGCGTCCGGTGGAAGCAACAACCCGAGCACGTTGCAATAACCTAAACCTATCCTGCAACGCACGTGCTGCCTGCATCCGAAGAACATCATCATCAGATTGGGAGAATTGAGTCACAAACAAGCAACAAAGCTCGCAGGACTCAGGGTCGAATGTCTCACCAACCCAGCAGGCAGTACGATGGAGGCAAAAACAATGAATGTCGCCCTGAGACAGGGGGACAGAGCAACCCTCAAACTCACATAAAGCGAGAGGGGACACAGGGGTCTCCTCCATTGAACCCGAGTGCCCTCGCAGGGTTTTCCAGGGCCAGCCCCTAGACTGGGTCTGCTAAGGGTTATCCCAGACTGGGTCTGCTAAGGGTTATCCCAGGCAGGGTACTGCTAACCGGCGCCACAAACTACCATGCAAACTGCTAAAAGCTGAACTCATGGGACATGTCCACTCACGAGGGCGAAGCAGGGAGTGCCACCACACAAACGACTCTAAGATAAGGGGAGGGAGAATACAAGGCAGACCCCTCCCCACCAGGCAAAAACAAAAAGACAAGAAAAACCACACAAGAGGACAACGTACTCGAAGAGAATAGAGCCGGCCGCTGTTAAAGGTGAAAACTAGCTACACAGTACCCCACACCCTCACCAGTGCAATAACTACCACTTACCCCAAGGCAAACAAGGGCTGAAAATACCCCCACCTCCCAACACACTTGGGGCGTCCAAACACCAAGCAGCGAAAGGCCAACAGAGGTAGACGCAAGGTGACTCGTGGAAGCGAACCCCAAGCCCCAAGGGCAGTACTTACAGGGCACTCAGGGAAGGTGACCCTAAGCACATGCAGCCCAATACCTGAGAATTACTCCCAACTCGCACGCTACCATAAGAGCAGTACTGAAACCAATAACAGCACCGAGAGAAGACTGGAGTTGGAGCCACACGACTAATGCACGAGTCCATCAGCCGAGGAACTCGGGTGTGGATCGCTGGCGCAAGGCTCTGGGGTTTCCCCTTCCCCCTCCCGGGGAGAGGGGAGCTGCACAGCCATGCGGCACGGCTCGTGTGATGTCGTGCTTGTTTACTCATTTTTCTTTTGGAGAGTTCTGTCCACTTGTTGGCGATTTTCGTTGTTTTAACCAGAATAGGATTTTGTTTTGTGTTGCTTAGCTTCTGTGTGCCTGTCCCGGTCGATGGCAGATACAGAATGCACCTAATCACATGTGCATTTCTATGGGTCATTGCTCCTCGTGCCTCTGTGAGGGGGCCCAGGTTTTGGCTCGCGGTCCCTGGTAGGCCTAGAACTCCACCCACATCGACTGTTGCAAAATATTTAGGGTATCCCTATCAGCCTGGATAGCTCCGGGGAGGCATAGGGGGTGCCCCCCCAGAAAATTATATAAATAAATAAATAAAAGGTACAACTCACCACTGGAACCAGAGGAAGGTCTGTCCCACCTGGTAGAGAGAGAGGTAGGTGCCCCAGAGCAAGACAAAGAGGGTTGCTGTACACCATGACTTCCACACCATCCTGGAATTTGAGATTCATTTTTACAATTAATTAAATTGCTCCCATATTTAATGATGATTAGAAGGTTTGACCCAGCAACTATAAGTGTGCATAATGACATGTAAGACTTCTCAAAACTGAAATCCAGTAAGTGCACAGAACACTTGAGATGAAAGGAGGCTAGTACATGCAGCAGCAAGAGTGCAGGCAGAGGTGGAGGTGGTGTGAGGGTGGAAGTGGTGGGGGATTGAGTGTTGAGTAATGGTGGTGGGGTTGTGGGGGTTGATGAAGTAATGGAGGTGGGGTTGTGTGAGGGTTGAGGAGATGGTGGTGTGGGCATTATGTGGAGGTGGCAGTGAGAGAGGAGGGGTTTTGATAGGGTGGAGATGGGGTGTTGTGCTAAGGTGGGGTGTGTGTAGGAGTTGTGAAGGAGTAGAGGTGCAGGTTGAGAAGTTTCAGAGGGTATAGAGGTGGGGGTTTAAAGGTGTGAGGGGGGGGGGTGGGGTTGGGAGATGTGAGGGTTGAAGTGGGACAAAGAGACGAATGTGAGGTTTGAAGGGAGTGGAAGAGACGGTTGTGAGGCATGAGGGGGGATGCAGATGTTGTGATTTGATGGAGGTGGGGGGAGGGGGGGGGTTGTGTGGGAGTAGATGCTGGGTTTAGTGTAGGAGTTTAGGTTGGAGTTGTGAGGGAGTAGAAATTGGGGTTTTTGAGGGAATTGATGTGGGGGTTGTGAGAAAGTGGGGGGGTTTTGAGGAATGAGGTGGGGGGGGGGGGTCATGAGATGTGAGGTGGGGGTTGTGAGGTGGGGGTTGTGAGGTGTGAGGAGGTGGGGGGGTTGAGAGGTGTGAAGAGATGGGGGTTAAGAGGTGTGAGGAGGTGGGGGTTGAGGTGTGAGGAGGGGGGGGATGTGCGGGGGTGGAGGTTGTCAGGGGGGTCGATGTACTGTTGTACCCAGGAAATGTTCCTAGGATTTCTTTTTATACAAAAAATATTACAAATTATCAAGAAATTTGAAAGGGTGGGAAATCCCTCCCGAAAATCATACGGCGGGAAGGTAACAGCCTGGAGGAACATGGGAAGGGAAGGTAACAGCCTGGAGGAACATGGGAAGGGAAGGTAACAGCCTGGAGGAACATGGGAAGGGAAGGTAACAGCCTGGAGGAACATGGGGAGAGAAGGTAACAGCCTGGAGGAACATGGGGAGGGAAGGTAACAGCCTGGAGGAACATGGGGAGGGAAGGTAACAGCCTGGAGGAACATGGGGAGAGAAGGTAACAGCCTGGAGGAACATGGGAAGGGAAGGTAACAGCCTGGAGGAACATGGGGAGAGAAGGTAACAGCCTGGAGGAACATGGGGAGGGAAGGTAACAGCCTGGAGGAACATGGGGAGGGAAGGTAACAGCCTGGAGGAACATGGGGAGGGAAGGTAACAGCCTGGAGGAACATGGGAAGGGAAGGTAACAGCCTGGAGGAACATGGGGAGAGAAGGTAACAGCCTGGAGGAACATGGGGAGGGAAGGTAACAGCCTGGAGGAACATGGGGAGGGAAGGTAACAGCCTGGAGGAACATGGGGAGGGAAGGTAACAGCCTGGAGGAACATGGGGAGGGAAGGTAACAGCCTGGAGGAACATGGGAAGGGAAGGTAACAGCCTGGAGGAACATGGGGAGGGAGGGTAACAGCCTGGAGGAACATGGGGAGGGAAGGTAACAGCCTGGAGGAACATGGGGAGGGAAGGTAACTGCCTGGAGGAACATGGGGAGGGAAGGTAACAGCCTGGAGGAACATGGGGAGGGAAGGTAACAGCCTGGAGGAACATGGGGAGGGAAGGTAACAGCCTGGAGGAACATGGGGAGGGAAGGTAACAGCCTGGAGGAACATGGGGAGGGAAGGTAACAGCCTGGAGGAACATGGGGAGGGAAGGTAACAGCCTGGAGGAACATGGGGAGGGAAGGTAACAGCCTGGAGGAACATGGGGAGGGAAGGTAACAGCCTGGAGGAACATGGGGAGGGAAGGTAACAGCCTGGAGGAACATGGGGAGGGAAGGTAACAGCCTGGAAGAACATGGGGAGGGAAGGTAACAGCCTGGAGGAACATGGGGAGGGAAGGTAACAGCCTGGAGGAACATGGGGAGGGAGGGTAACAGCCTGGAGGAACATGGGGAGGGAGGGTAACAGCCTGGAGGAACATGGGGAGGGAGGGTAACAGCCTGGAGGAACATGGGGAGGGAAGGTAACAGCCTGGAGGAACATGGGGAGGGAAGGTAACAGCCTGGAGGAACATGGGGAGGGAAGGTAACAGCCTGGAGGAACATGGGGAGGGAAGGTAACAGCCTGGAGGAACATGGGGAGGGAAGGTAACAGCCTGGAGGAACATGGGCAGGGAAGGTAACAGCCTGGAGGAACATGGGGAGGGAAGGTAACAGCCTGGAGGAACATGGGGAGGGAAGGTAACAGCCTGGAGGAACATGGGGAGGGAAGGTAACAGCCTGGAAGAACATAAGGAGGGAAGGTAACAGCCTGGAGGAACATAAGGAGGGAAGGTAACAGCCTGGAGGAACATGGGGAGGGATGGTAACAGCCTGGAGGAACATGGGGAGGGAAGGTAACAGCCTGGAGGAACATGGGGAGGGAAGGTAACAGCCTGGAGGAACATAAGGAGGGAAGGTAACAGCTTGGAGGAACATGGGGAGGGATGGTAACAGCCTGGAGGAACATGGGGAGGGAAGGTAACAGCCTGGAGGAACAAAAGGAGGGAAGGTAACAGCCTGGAGGAACATGGGGAGGGAAGGTAACAGCCTGAAGGAACATGGGGAGGGAAGGTAACAGCCTGGAGGAACATGGGGAGGGAAGCTTGGATAAAAATACAGGA
Source organism: Procambarus clarkii (assembly GCF_040958095.1). Lineage (NCBI taxonomy): Eukaryota > Metazoa > Arthropoda > Malacostraca > Decapoda > Cambaridae > Procambarus > Procambarus clarkii. The sequence goes on along the minus strand of NC_091159.1, from coordinate 38,679,480 downwards.
GCAATATAAGGTAAAATTGCTAGTATTCAGCCACTGTTGTGCATTATTGTACTTCAAATCACTTTCAAAAATATAATTAATACCTTTATGGAAACACCAATGGGGGGCCAAGCAATATAACAAGAGATGTTTATCTATAAAATGACAATCATGGCTACAGATGCAATATTCAAGTGAGCAACTCTACTCAAGGAAAAATGGCAAAATATACTGTACATACATGTAATACAAAAATATTCATCTACTGAAAATTAAAATTCTGTTGTGAAACAATGGTAAAATTATTTCACAAATTTGTTTCATACCAAAGATAAGGCATGAAACAAAGAGTACTAAGAAAGGAGAACTAGCACTAATCAGAAGAAAGTACTGAGATTGTATGACTATTTAACACTTGATGTCACGTGAAAGAAAAGATAATTTAATTTTTGTTTACTTTATATATTATAAATGTATACTATACAGTACAGGTATTTACAATGTCCGAATATAGTACATACTTACCCTACGAAGCTAAGCACAGTTCCAACAAGGGCCAGTAGCTCCATCATGTATGAGACATTCAGACCAACATAGGATGAGAAACACAGCACTGTCAGCTTGTCAAAAAAGCATTGTTTGGGATATTTAAGATTTGGCAGCTGCGTGTGGGCTGGCAAAATCCCTTTTTCTCCATATAAACCTGAAATAATTTAATATTTTGACTATAACTTCTACACTGTCATCACCCAACAGTGTTAAATACTCTAAGAACATTGTTCTGTTTAAAAGTTTCAATAACATTCTGAAATAGATAACTCAGCACACACATGGAATAAAATGACATTTCAATTTGCCCCTGGACCCTTATAAAGTCATAATATGGACCTGATAAGGATCCTGGTTGAGCCAAAACATAGCACTTTCATTTCATTTCACTTCACAGGTGTGGATTGTGTTAATCACTTTGTTGTAACTTGAAAACTGTGTTGCATTGGAAATGATCAGTTTGTAGTCTCACACTAGTTGTTTTATACATTAATTTTCACTCTGCAGACTGTATTGAATTTCATATTTGATAACCACTTTGTGCACCCATACATAATTAATAGAGCAAATATTGAGGCTCATGTAATGAGACTGAACTAGCATCCCTAGACTTCCCTGGGTACATGCATGATACATCACTTTCTTGTGAGCTCAGTGTGAGCTATAGTAAGTACTGTATTCACCAAGTTGTGTTACGGGGGTTGAGCTCTGCTCTTTCGGCCCGCCTCTCAACTGTCAATCAAGTGTTACTAACTACTAACTACTGTATTTTCATTTTTCTTCCTCACACACACACATACACACACACACTGATGATGCTAAGATAATAGGTAAGATAAGAAACCTAGATGATTGTCATGCCCTTCAAGAAGACCTGGACAAAATAAGTATATGGAGCAACACTTGGCAAATGGAATTTAATGTGAATAAATGCCATGTTATGAAATGTGGAATTGGAGAACATAGACCCCACACAACCTATAAATCATGTGAGAAATCTTTAAAGAATTCTGACAAAGAAAGGGATCTAGGGGTGGTTCTAGATAGAAAACTGTCACCTGAGGACCACATTAAGAACATTGTGCAAGGAGCCTATGCTACACTTTCTAACTTCAGAATTGCATTGTATGGTGCCCATATCTTAAGAAGAACATCAACAAACTGGAAAAGGTGCAAAGACATGCCACTAAGTGGCTCCCAGAACTGAACGACAAGAACTACGAGGAGAGGTTAGAGGCATTAAATATGCAAAAACTAGAAGATAGAAGAAACAGGCGATATGATCACTACGTACAAAACAGGAACAGGAATCGATAAAATTGATTGGGAAGAATTTCTGAGATCCGGAACTTCAAGAACAAGAGGTCATAGATTTAAACTAACGAAACAAAGCTGCTGGAGAAATATAAGAAAATTCACTTTTGTAAACAGAGTGGTACACGGTTGGAACAAGTTAGGTGAGAAGATGGTGGAGGCCAAAACCGTCAGTAATTTCAATGTGTTATATGACAAAGGTTGCTGGGAAGACGGGACACCATGAGCGTAGCTCTCATCCTGTAACTACACTTGGGTAATTACACACACACACACACCCAGGAAGCAGCCCGTAACAGCTGTCCCAAGTACCTATTTACTGCTGGGTAACAAGGGCATCAGAGTGAAAGAAACTATGCCCATTTGTCTCTGCCTAGTCCAGGAAACAAACCCAGAAACTGTACTGTAGTATGTTTGACATATTCCTAATGGATAGGTCTACATGTTGTATCAGAGATAATGCTTCACTATAAATTTACCGCCTTAAACTAACCAAATCCATGATATACAGTCTATTAGGAAAGTGTAAAGCATACCATCTAGTGTGGGTATTGAAAAGTTACCAAATACAAAAAATCTTGCGTTGAATATAATGAAATGCCTCTTTCTAGAAAAGCTCCGGTGACTTCCTGAAGCGACAGGTATATTTCCAGAGGCAGAGCCTAGTTCCTAGACCCTGTCCTTCCATACCTAAACAGACTGGAAGGTATCTGCAAACTCTAAAAACATTTGAGTCAAATGCACCCACAAGAGAAACAGATAGCTACAGACTCCTGGTGAGAAGCAATGGCTGAACTGTTTCTGGCATTAACATGGAAGGGGTGATCTCATGGGGAAGCCAAGTTACACCCACAGCTAAATGCAGCCCAGACTCCAAAATCCTCAGATGTCCAGGAGCTCAGAGCAAGGGAGAGTAAAAGGGGTTCATAGAGCATGCCAGATGGACAGTGGAAGGAGAAAGAGCAACAAAAATAGCACCAGTAGACACACCAACTGCTCTAATTCTAAAACCTAAAACCAAAACGACTGACTCTGGGGCAATCTCTCAAGCACTAGGCCACAAACACAAAAACAGGCAAACAAACCATAAGTGGCTCACCTAAGAAGCTTTTTACTACAAAATATTTACAGTACAATATATAAAAACCGAAAGATGGGGGATGCAGCTAAAATAACAGCCTAGCAACCCCCAAATGTTGCAGACTTTGGGGATAGAGAGTAATACACACTTCACTGGCAACAAAGAGAGACAGTACAAATGATCATCAGTTTGTAGCAAAACTGATGGACATCCAGCAAACTCACAAATAACAAATGTGGGGGTTGGTGGGTTAGCAATTATTTTTAACAAAACCATGTTGCATTGATTTTTTACTAGATTGTGCACAGTGAGAAGGTGACATAGATCAGGTAGTCATATCATGCAAAGCAGACATTTTGTGTACATTGTTTTGTCCACAAATTTTAATTTAATATTTGAACTATCTATTGCCCAAATCATTTCTCATATTTAGAAGAATCATAAAAAGTATTATTATTATATAAATTGGGTCATGGTACCACATATAACTACAGCATATTTTACACACTTTATACATGTATCACACCATGAGTTAGGTTAATACTGAATTGTGTGAATTTAGGCCTTAGTCAAAGTGGCCCTAAATTAGTGGGCCTTAGGCCTTTAATCAAACATTTGGCCTACAGTTAAATTGCTAAATTCTGAAATATAGATGAGAAGGTAAAGCATCACTAATTGAACTGACAGCTTACCTTGTCAACTGTAGGTCAGAATCTAGCCCATAATAGGTGTTAAAATCAATTATGTGAACTGTTTCTTCAAGTGAAGTGACCTGAACTGATATTGATGATAGCAACATCAAAAATTCAATTCAGTTAAATTCAATTGGTTTACGGACCCCATACCTACCCTTGTGGCAGGTGGTTATAATCACACAATGGAACTGGCAGACAGAAAATTAATTTATCAACAGCAGCAACATTTTTCAGTGATAAAATACCTCCAACTTTATGTTACAGAAAAAGAATAATATAAAAATCATTCAAAGGAGTGTTTTTTTTTTTAACAATATATGTACACGATATTGATATCTTTATACATATCAAATAACATCTAACTGTAGGCTTGGGACCTGGAGCTCTGCCCCTAGACTTGAAGATCCTAATACTGTAGTAATAATAATAATAATAATAATAATAATAATAATAATAATAATATGTAATTCATTGCCGGGTGCAGGAAGTGTGTATTAATACACATTAGGCTTATATCGATGTCCCACGACCCCCAAGGTGGAATTACTGACCCACCCAAGATGCAACCCCACAAGCTGACTAACTCCTGAGTATGTACGTACTGTACTACTGGGACCCTTATTGATACTAATTAATTAATTACCTGGAACTTGAAGGTAGAAAGATCCGAAGGCAAACATATAGATGCCACACATGCAGCGAAGGAAGAAGTTCCTGGTGTGTAATATGTCCACAGCCATGTTGGTGGTGGTGTTGTGGTTGTTGTTGTTGTGGTGGTGTTGTGGTTGTTGTTGTGGTGGTGGTGTTGTGGTTGTTGTTGTGGTGGTGGTGTTGGTATGGTCAAGTAGGCACAAGTGTCATCAGGGCGTCCACACACGACGCAAGCTCTCAGCTCCTGGAGCTTGGTCTTTCCTCAGTGACAGAGACGAGTACAGCTCTCAGCTCCTAGCGCTTGGCCCTTCGGTCAGGACCACAGACGAGGAGACCTCTCAGCTCCCGGAGTCTGCAATTTCTCCCTCGGCGGCTCTCAACAAGACAACAAACCGAAGGCGGCGACCGCTGTCTCAAACCTGTCTCACTTTATATCTAAATGACCATTCACATCATTATTTTAGCTGAAATTTTTATATATTACATACAAATATATTCATTTTGTGTATGCTTCATAAACTATAAAAACCCGTTCCTGTATATGGATGATGTGCCAGCTGTTCTTCACATATTTCTCTTCATATATTTTCTATCCATTATTTGCTACTGACACGACGTAAAATTAATATAAGCACACGACGTTAATAACATCTCAAAAGAAAATGTCAAATAATTATGACAATAAGAGATAATTATAGATAAGCAATAAAGGATTTGAATTGAATTTTCAAAATTTTTGCCACGCAGTAGCTTTTGTTAATGAAAACGGGAATATTGTGTGTGTATAGTTACCTAGTTGTTCCTACGGGGGGGTTGTGCTTCGGCTCTTTCGTCCCACCTCTCAACTGGTAATTACCTAAGTGTAGTAACAGGATGAGAGCTACGCTCGTGGTGTCCCGTCTTCCCAGCACTCTTTGTCATATAACGCTTTGAAATTACTGACGGTTTTTACCACCACCCTCTCACCTAACTTGTTCCAACCGTCTACCACTCTGTTTATAAAAGTGAATTTTATTATATTTCTCTGGCAGCTTTATTTTGTTCGTTTAAATCTATGCGACCTCTTGTTTTTGAAGTTCCAGGTCTCAGGAATTCTTCCCTATCAATTTTATCGATTCCTGTTACTAGCGCACTTTCCTGCACCGTGGGAGGTTACACCCTTTCCAGTTTTAATCCCTCCCTTTCCACCCAAGAAGCAAATTAGAGATCAGCCCAAGCTTCGTCTTGAGGCAAAGCTCAACGCCTTAAGCCATATTGATGCTCTGTCCACAGAGCATTCTCTCTCTCAAATTATATACACTGATGGTTCCCTACACCGCACCACGGGTGCAGCTGGAAGTGCAGTTGTCCTGACAATGGGCGATGGCCTATACTTTGAGTGGGGAGTCCGTATAAACAACTGGGCCTCTACCCTTCAGACTGAACTATTTGCCTTGATCCTTGCACTGAAATGTGTACAAGTCTCAAAACTTGATACATTAATTGTAAGTGACTCCTTATCATCCTTAAATGCTCTCAACTCTTTAAGACATAACTGTAACATGCTCGTGTCCGAAGCTAGACACAAATACAACAAAATTACTAAGGATGGTAACAGAGTCCATTTCATGTGGTCTCCATCTCATGTTGGCCTCCGAATGCATGATAGAGCTGATAAGTTAGCCAAAGAATCTGCCTTTAAAGGAGCCGTTGAGTGTAACCTTGGATTGTCAATGAGCAATCTGAGAGCAGCAGTACACCGAGAACTTCAACAAGATCTTGTAGATCTGAGGCAAAGTGAAATTGACACCAGTAATTCCATCTATCATCATACTATCATGCAAGAGGAGCCACACATCTATGGATCATCCAATAAAATCAGCAGACTTCTAGATGTTACTACTGCTCGGCTTAGACTCGGTTACAAGTATCTCTGGGAATTCTCATTATCTGCTGATGTAGACCTGACCAAATGTAAACTGTGTCAACAAAATTATTCGCACACCCTCCGTCACTATGTGATGGAGTGCGAAAAGATACGTGAATTTAGAGACAATTCTATAACCAATGTTCCAGCGATGTGTCAATATTTCATTCAAAATGATCTGCTACCAGAAATTTTAGCCAAATATCCCCAGTTTGCTAACTGTAGGTAGTAACTAAGTGATTGTAACCTATCCACCGCTGCCCACTGGATGGGGGGCGGTGTGCAGGACAAACATATAAATTTTGACACTAGCTCTCCACATATGTCAGTTGCTTAATTTAGAACCTGTACTTGAGGTCGATCTCGAACCCATTGTTGATGTGATGACTTATATTGAATTTTGTAACTAGCTCATCAAGATTGTAACTTGCTTAGCTAAATGAATTGTGGGGTTCAGTCCCTGAGCCCATTATGTGCCTCTGTAACCCTTTCCACTACCGCCCACAAGATGGGTATGGGGTGCATAATAAATGAACTAAACTAACTAACTCCTGTTACTATATTGTACGTAGTGATCATATCGCTTCTTTTTCTTCTATCTTCGAGTTTTGGCATATTTAATGCCTCTAACCTCTCCTCGTAGCTCTTGTCCATCAGATCTGGGAGCCACTTAGTCGCGTGTCTTTGCACCTTTTCCAGTTACTTTTTTTTAGTTTAGTTCATTTATTATGCACCCCATACCCATCTTGTGGGCGGTAGTGGAAAGGGTTACAGAGGCCACATAATGGGCTCAGGGACTGAACCCCACAATTCATTTAGCTAAGCGACAATCTTGATGAGCTAGTTACAAAATTCAGTATAAGTCGTCACATCAACAATGAGTTCGAGATCGACCACAAGTACAGTTTCTAAATTAAGCAACTGACATATGTTAAGAGCTAGTGTCACAATTGATATTTTTGTCCTGCACACCGCCCCCTATCCAGTGGGCAGCGGTGGATAGGTTACAATCACTAATCTATCCCTAATCTATCTATCTTAATTATGATATCTGTGCATGGGGTTCAACCACTGCAAACCACCTCATCACCTAGCAAAAATCTGCTATCAGAATAATAACAAATTCTGCTTTCAGACAACACTCAGCCCCCTTGTTTAAATCCCTTAACATGCTAAACATAATCTCACTCCACAAATTCTCTTGTGTCAAATACATTTACAAAACCCTGTTCTTAAATGCAAATCCTGCTCTGAAACTCTCCCTGGACAGAATGTAATAGGACCCATTATCACCACACCAGAAATAAATATCTCTTTGACATCCCCAGTCAAACTTAATCTGTGTAAACACTCTATGCAAATAAAGGGACCTAGTTTATGGAACTCACTCCCTGATGAATTGAAAAACTGTCCAACTTTTGCGTCATTCAAAAACAAAACTAAAAAGTACATAATTTCATCTTCAGAGTTTTTTACCTTTTGCTTTAAAATTGCACTGTATCTATTGCTACCCAATCTCCCAATCTTTATGTACCCAATCCGAATATCTTTACCATTGTGATCATTGCTGTCTTCTTATATGTGCTATCAATCTGTTGTATAGTGTCTATTAATCTTGTTTAAATTACCAATCAAGCTGTCAATGTAATCAATCAATATACCAATGTGCTTTAATATACTTACTAATCTCTCTCAACTCATTTTTTTCTTGCAATGTATCTGTTATCATTTTATTAATTCTGCTAGAATTTACCTACTTAAAATTATCTGTTAGATTAAGGACCTGCCCGAAACGCTTCGTGTACTAGTGGCTTTACAAGATTGTAAATACTATACTATGTATTCTCACAAACCCAATGTACCTTCTTGTATATAAATAAATAAATAATAAATAAATAATAATAAATAAATAAATAAATAAATAAATAAATAAATAAATCACTTAGCTACTACCTACAGTTAGCAAACTGGGGATATTTGGCTAAAATTTCTGGTAGCAGATCATTTTGAATGAAATATTTACACATCGTTTGAATATTGGTTATAGAATTGTCTCTAAATTCACGTATCTTTTCGCACTCCATCACATAGTGACGGAGGGTGTGCGAATAATTTTGTTGACACAGTTTACATTTGGTCAGGTCTACATCGGCAGATAATGAGAATTCAGTTAGTTGATGTGCGTCTTAAGATATGGGCACCATACAACCGCTGCATATTCTAGCTTTGGCCTAACAAAAATCGTGAACAATTTCTTTACTATTTCTCCATCCATGTATTTATAAGCAATTCTGATTAGAAAATGTAGCATAGGCTCCTCGCACAATGTATACCCGAAACGCTTTGCGTAATAGTGGCTTTAGGCATTGTATGTACTAGCTCTACCTATAAGTCAAACAATCCTTGTAAAAATTTATTGTATGTATGTACCTTACCTAAATAAAATTGTATTGTATTGTATTGTATTGTTCTTAATGTGGTCCTCAGGTGGCATTTTTTTTTTTTTTTTATCTAGAACCACCCCTAGATCCCTATCTTATAAGAATTCTTTAAAGATTTTCCACATAATTATAGGTTGTGTGGGGTCTATGCTGTTCTCCTATTCCACATTCCATAACATGGCATTTATTCACATTAAATTCCATTTGCCTAGTGATGCTCCATATACTTTATTTTGTCCAGGTCTTTTTGAAGGGCATTACAATCACCTAGGTTTCTTATCTTCCCTATCATCTTAGCATCATCAGCCAACATGTTCATATAATTCTGTATTTTATCTGGTAGATCGTATATATAGACAATGAACATCACTGGTGCAAGAACTAAACCCTGTGGTACTCCACCTGTGACATATCTCCAGTCCGATACATTGCCTCTGATTACTGCCCTTATTTTTCCATCAGTTAGAAAAAATTTCATTCATTTTAGCAGCTTACCTGTCTCCCCTCCAATATGTTCCAGTTTCCAGAACAGCCTCTTATGTGGAGCTCTGTCGAAAGCATTTTTTAGGTCAAGATAGATGCAGTCAACCCAACCATCTCTTTCCTGTAGTATCTCTGTGGCTCGATCATAGAAACTGAGTAAATTCGTTACACAGGATCTTCCAGATCGAAAACCACACTGTCTATGGGTCAAATTTTACCCAAATCCCCTGCAGTTTTTAAAATATCTGAAATGTCGGAAATTTGACTCCTGAGCGTCATTTTTGAGCCGAATTCTGACTCTCTGCACCTATTTTCAGTTTCAGATTACGACTTTTTATACCGAAAATATCCCAATAACTGAAAACGGCGATAGTTAAAATGTTACCCAAACCCCCCCTGCAGTTTTCAAAATATCTGAAATGTCGGAAATTTGACTCCTGACGTCATTTTTGAGCCGAATTCTGACTCTCTGCAGCTATTTTCAGTTTCAAATTACGACTTTTTATACCGAAAATATCCCAATAACTGAAAACGGCGATAGTTAAAATGTTACCCAAACCCCCCCCTGCAGTTTTCAAAATATCTGAAATGTCGGAAATTTGACTCCTGACGTCATTTTTGAGCCGAATTCTGACTCTCTGCAGCTATTTTCAGTTTCAAATTACGACTTTTTATACCGAAAATATCCCAATAACTGAAAACGGCGATAGTTAAAATGTTACCCAAACCCCCCATGCAGTTTTCAAAATATCTGAAATGTCGGAAATTTGACTCCTGACGTCATTTTTGAGCCGAATTCTGACTCTCTGCAGCTATTTTCAGTTTCAAATTACGACTTTTTATACCGAAAATATGCCAATAACTGAAAACGGCGATGGGTCAAATTTTATCCCCCCCCCCCTGCAGTTTCCAAAATATCTGAAATGTCGGAAATGTGACTCATGAGCGTTATTTTTTAGCCGAGTTCTGGCTCACTGCACATATATGGGGTTGCAAATTACGACTTTTTATACGGAAAATATGTGTGCCAAATTAGTGAAATCGGCAATGGGTCACATTTTGTCCCCCCCCCCCACCTACAGAGTCCATTTCATGTGGTCTCCATCTCATGTTGGCCTCCGAATGCATGATAGAGCTGATAAATTAGCCAAAGAATCTGCCTTTAAAGGAGCCGTTGAGTGTAACCTTGGATTGTCAATGAGCAATCTGAGAGCAGCAGTACACCGAGAACTTCAACAAGATCTTGTAGATCTGAGGCAAAGTGAAATTGACACCAGTAATTCCATCTATCATCATACTATCATGCAAGAGGAGCCACACATCTATGGATCATCCAATAAAATCAGCAGACTTCTAGATGTTACTACAGCTCGGCTTAGACTCTGTTACAAGTATCTCTGGGAATTCTCATTATCTGCCGATGTAGACCTGACCAAATGTAAACTGTGTCAACAAAATTATTCGCACACCCTTCGTCACTATGTGATGGAGTGCGAAAAGATACGTGAATTTAGAGACAATTCTATAACCAATGTTTCTAAATCCACTTTCCCGTATTACCATATATATTGCCAGTATAATATCACCAAGGGAGTATACTGTTACTGAGGGACGTCCCCTACACTGTGTAGGCCTCGTGGATGTGGTGGAAACAGCCAAGTGTGATGCCTCGTGCCATAACTTTACATTTATACTTTTTCTATGTACAATTCTCTAACACTATCCACTAATTTATATGTTGTGTTACACGTTCCACTTCACTGTTCAACGTATCACTGCTCGCTATATTTAAGAACATAAGAACATAAGAACAAAGGTAACTGCAGAAGGCCTATTGGCCCATACGAGGCAGCTCCTATTCTATAACCACCCAATCCCACTCATATACTTGTCCAACCCGCGCTTGAAACAATCGAGGGACACCACCTCCACCACGTTACGCGGCAATTGGTTCCACAAATCAACAACCCTGTTACTGAACCCTGATATATATTTGATATATATCGCTTAATGCCTGTACACATGAGCCTGGTGGCACTGGCTCACCACGTGGTCCCACGTTTATTCTGTCTTTAACTCAAAGTTCCATTGTTAATTTCTGTATTCAACTTTCCTACGGGTCACTATGCACTTGGTAATCACTATGGGCACGATCCATGGTTGTAATCCTAAAAAAGCCCGGTTTATTCCAGTGTTTCCACGGAGCGCGACGACGACACGTCCGTCCCCTCCCCCGCGAACTACGAACTCTAATACGATACCATACGAACGAACTACGAACTCTATAATAACTCTATAATAGAACTACGAACTCTATGCCAATACAGTAGGCACAGAGTTGTATTGTGCTGTACACCTACAATACAGTAGGTGTACAGTACAATACAGTAGGTGTACAGTACAATACAGTAGGTGTACAGTACAATACAGTAGGTGTACAGTACAGTACAGTAGGTGTACAGTACAATACAGTAGGTGTACAGTACAATACAGTAGGACTCCCCTGTTGAAAAGGGGGTGCACCCCTTGGAGCGACACACACCCCTTCCTGCACCGACTTGTCCTCTTTCCCTTTCATGATAGGTGGTTTCTCTTTGACTCCGTTTTCTAGTTAACTTAACTTTAGTTTAAAGTCTAGTTTAGTCTAGTCTAATCTAAAATCAAATAAAAAAAAATTGAAACAATGATTCATGGAAACTGAAAGGACTTCTCAAACATGGGATCATGTTGTTGTTGGGAATTAAGGGGAGACGACGATCGTGGGATCGGATGCCCCACGTCGTACCTGTAAAAGGTTAATCGCAAATCCTAATGGCGAAATAAATGACGCGTATCACCAGAAACTAATATGCCTCGCGGCAAATAAACGCAGACAGGCAGATGATTGGGGAGCCCCAGGAGTCACTCAGGGTGACAAGCACCGACCCAGCTCCACACAGAGAACACTGGGTAGCAAAACCAAAAACTCGGCCCCCAACTAAAACGCAAAAGTCATCCAGTGTCCTCCGGCAGAGCAGAAGTCAGCCGCCCACCACGACTGAGGGCACACCAGGAGCTCACCAAGACCCACCAACTCCCGAGACCTCTCCGCCAAGCCGACGCCGAACACCGTCACCCCGCCGGGAGAACCAGACAGAAAACGTTCAAAATCTATCAACCATCCTTGGACCAAAGGCGATATGTGCGCCAGGCGTCGTACAAACCGGATCGTTGAATAGGAATGCCAAACGACAGCATCAAATCCAAAATCGCGAAAACAGAATGTAATCTGGCGGCTCCCAGGCGGAGGTGATGTCCAGACGTCCACTCGTCGTCAAGATTGAACCAGGAGTCCCCATAGGATCATGTGGTAGATGACCAAGTCCAGGAGTCTGACGATGATGGAAGGTAACTTGTAGGCATCCTGAAGTCTCGTGAGACTAAGGAGTTGCACTCCGGTTATCGAGGCTAGAGTGTCCTCTCCAGGGCACAAAGCCTGGTAAGGTTGATATGGTGGAGAAGCTGTTACCCATGCAGCAGGTCCCCCTTTCTCCACGTTGCTGAAATTGTCCAATGGAAAGGCAAACGCCAATACGCTTGGTTCAAGCGCCGTCGCAGGAGCTGCCAGAACGAGGTTGAAGTTAACAACTAACTGCCTTAGGGGCTCCAGCTCCGGATTGTTCCTCGAGGTTAACTCCTGAAGCCCGTCCCAAAAATGGGTAAGGCCGTGAGGCAGCGGAGGTTTGAAGTCAGGGGTTTCCTTCCCCTAGATGAGCTGCCTTCCAAGGCTGTCGAGTCCCATCTACCCGGAGTAGCAAGTTGTAAGGCGCCAGAGGCATGAGCTCATGCCTCTGTAACTATCAACTCTGTAACCTCGGCTACATTGGTACAAAACTTCATCTTGATTACCCAAATAAGCCTTTCTTCCTTGGTAGGGTTGAGCCCCAACCTTCCAGTGGTGAGTATGTAGCACCATCAGTGACGAGGTAGTCTCTCTTGTTTGGTGCATTATTATCATTATCATTACTGTGATCATTATTTCGTCACCAGGAGTGGCTCCATCTCTCGTTGTGACAACCCCGCCCCCCCCTCATACTGGGGAGCTCGGCGCTCAACTCCCACACTGTTCTGGACAGAAGAAAATGTATATATGCTGGTTAGCATTGTGTGGCCACGTCTGTGGTAGAAAATAATAATAATAATAAAAAAAAAAAACTCCCACACTCGAACATTCATGATTCTCTTCAACTCATCTACGTTCCAGGATTTGATTGGTCCTGCCAAGTAGATTAAGTATTTTAATCTAAAAAAAAGAAAATATGCATATTAAATGCAATAATATTTATTCATGCATGCAGTTTTGTAACTGTTAATTTGTATTAGTTACAGTAATCATTGTCGGAAAATCCGACACCATTTAATAATCATACAGATAATAGCTGTATTGTATAAACAAGTTACCCATAGAAAACGTAACTTGTAGTGGAATTACCGTCTAAAGAAAACGGGATATCATCACCACATACTATTATATTCACCAGCTATTCTGCTGGGAATTATTCTTAAATACATTAGTCTTTGGACTTTACCATTATAAAAACATCTCATATAAATTAACTTAATTATCAATATTAAAGTAGAGTAAATGTGACCCTTCTATCACTTATTGACATCTGGACAATGTAAGCTAGGCGTCAGGGTGAGGGAGGGCAGCCATTGTTGTTGTCACCTCCGAGACGCGTGGAGCAAATTCGGCTCCTATTATATCTGGACAATGTCGGCCAGTAGCGTCAATAGTATGGAGTGTTAGACATTGCCATTGTTTATACTAGACCAGAGGCACACGGGAGCAAATACGGCTCCTGTTAATTTTACTTGGACATAGTGTTATGGAAACCAAAGGTGTACCATCTTCAACACGCTGTCAACAAATTCAAGTTAAGTGTTCTTTCCGAAACCCATGTATCTTTCATTTATGGCCATTAATGTCATTATATAAGGTGACCCGGTTAGAGCACGTGGTAGCCTCAAACTAAAGGTAATTAAGCCAGGTCTTTAAGGTTCCATGTACAGTGTTTTCTCTGATATAGCTTGTCATATATAGGTATCTGGCTTTACAGCTAGCGCCCTTTTGACAGGTCAAGACGAGGAAGCATGCTTTGTACATCAGTTACCAGGGTGATGGAAGCTACCTCAAAGAGGGAAAATGTGGTATCTACATCCTGGTTATACCTGCTGTACAAATAAGATAAGGAACCTCTTCAATGTATGTAGTCTAATACTGTAGTTTGATTGGCTGCATATATATAAATTTAATTAATATAAACCCCCCTAATGTGTAGAGGATCGATTTGTGAGATTGAGATTATTGCAGAAATACAGTCCACTTAACATCATACAAATTGCTATCGAAGTATATAAATTAACGTAAATATAAATTCATATAAATGAAATAAATATAAATCTCACAGGTCAGGTTCCCACAATCATGAACACACAAAAGTTGAAAAAAAAGTAAACCAACAAATTAGATATATTTTAATCAGATCTCCACCTTACAAAAATAGTTATAATTACATTTTTATGACAAAAATACAATGCTACAAATATCAGCCTTACACGTTACCGGCTTTGTAATGACTAAGTGGCACTTGGCAGATAAAGCACAAAAGTTTACCTCCTTTAACTGTGAATGCAACTCTTCCTGTCACTCTGGCTGAATATTTCTGTTATTATTTTCATATTTTCGTTTCTTACAATTTGGTGAAGCCTTCACAAAGTTTTCAGATACACTTTAAATAAGATTTATATAGTTTACTATATAGTATAGTGTACTATACTATATTTATATGGTGTATAGTGCACTTAAAGATTTATAAATGTGCAAGCTAGGTCAGCACAGTTCAATGTCTGCACTTATGCTGAACTCCCTTCGGTAGGTATTGGAACTCTACATAGCCACACGTTTCTTGCTCTGGATTCGGGTCAAAATTTCTAGAACATTCGAATTCTTTAGAATAGTTCATGCAGTGTATATGAAAGGTCAGAGCTGCATGTGGATCGTGAGCCGCGGTTTGGCCATCCCTCAACTAGTAGGATGGGAGAGGTCATGGATGGGAGGTGTCCTTGAGAAATAGGTTGAAAGAGGTCTAGAAAAAAAGATGTGTTCAAGTGGTATTAACTGAAGAGGGACAAAACGTTCGCAG
This sequence comes from Procambarus clarkii, assembly GCF_040958095.1. Classification (NCBI taxonomy): domain Eukaryota; kingdom Metazoa; phylum Arthropoda; class Malacostraca; order Decapoda; family Cambaridae; genus Procambarus; species Procambarus clarkii. The sequence continues at coordinate 38,664,196 of NC_091159.1, read as the reverse complement.
AGGAGATATGGATGGTCTTGACAGAGGGTGGAGACGTCTATGAATTTCTAGCAAGATCATGAAGACAGCAGAGGTTTGGTAAGACTAGAAAAAGAAGAGTGTCCACCAGACATAGTCTTGGTGGACAGCTGAGGAAGAGAAGGTAATGAGAGGAAGGCACCAAGCTTGGAACGAGGGATGCCAGCTGAACATTAATAATATTCCACTTGTGTTTGTCTTAACCAACCTATAATGTGCAATACTCTATATATTCTGCCATATATATATTTTACTACGCTATTTTTTAATATACGATAAAAAATCACTATTTGTTTCATTTATCTTTATTTCAAAATATAAATGTTAATTATTTTCAGAGCAAATGGCTATGCATTATTTGTTTTTTAAATTTTATATCAAAATGCATTATGCTGGTATGTGCATTAAAGATAATTAGAAGCATATGTTTAAGCCAGTGTTAAAAATTACTGAAGGTTCTGATTATAACAATTAAACAATAGCAAACACAAATAATATTCTGAACCAAAGCAGCTGTATTTTGCAATGCTAGGTACTACAGAGAAGAAAGTTCAAAGTGCTTATACATAAAGACCACTTTGTCAAACTGATTAGTTAATTAAAGGTGAGTAATGTCTTGAGTGTTTTGAGTTCACCTGAACTAAGTGGCTTTTGTCGATACAAAGAGCACTTGATTATCAGTTTGAATTCTTTTCTCAGCTCTGTAGTAAATTTACAGTAATACTTTTTGCAAAGGATTTCCTAATGTTAAATTTGAAACTTGCCTGAGATCACCTTTGGTTGAGGAACATGAGTTACGTTAAGTGGGCATGTATTGTTGGTAAAGTGTACACTGCTTTTACTGCTCTCTCAAAACTCCAGTCCTCCGTTTACCAAACGGTCAATGGTCAACAATGGTCAAATATGTCCGCCAGATTTCCCATCCAAAATTCGATTTATCTAGAAAAAATTAAATTACAAGGGAAGAGGGGGGGGGGAAGGCACGAAAAAATATGGATGCTTGTCATCAAGTAATTTCCCCACAAAAAAATTTTTTCTTCTTTATTTTAGTCTTGCTCATTTACATCTGCAGTATATCTATATAATAGAATGTCTGTTTGTCTGTCTCTAAAGCAGATGCATGGGGCAAGCCTCACCCACTTTTCTAACATGAACCATGGGGGGGGGGGGGGCTATGTATCCTAGGCCAGTCTGGGTTAGCCAAAGTGCCATGTTTTTAAGAAATATTAACATCTTAATCCCCCCCCTCCTCCTCCCTGCAATTTTCATGAAGTCTGAAATAAAATCAGGGGATGTGTTTTCCGTAGTACTGATGCTTACTCCTGCCATTAACCTGCACCACATTTTTATGCTGTACTAAAAAACTATGAGCATAAATTCATTGAGATTGCAGTATTATGTTGTGTGCCATGTTTCAGTCAGCTATATTTATGAAGTTAGTTTGACCATGAAAGTTAAGTCTATTATTGTGGATATCTTAATTTGAGTAGATTATTTTAAGTCTGTGTGGAGTATGTTTACTCCTACGTTAGTAGCCTAAGATGTTTCAACACTAACCAGGCCATCAGTTGATGAGTTAGAATCGTACATTTTTTCACAAGACTGCATTGAACTGAAGTTACACTGAAGAGTAACTTGATTATATTTTGTTAATGATAACTACCAAAAAAACTTTCAGTTTGTTTTCCTCATCATAATAAATAGTTGTAAAAGATCTTTGAACGTGTTATTGTACTAATAACATTAACCATATATAGTAATCTATAATACAAAATAGATAAAATAATTATATATCAGAAACAATTTAAAGACTGACAAAATAATGCAATGTAAATCTTTACTATATTACATACATAACTTCACAGTAACTAGTTGTGGTGATACATGGATATATCCATGTGTACTACCAAAGTTAGGATACTCACAGGTACTGACATTGGATTAACTGGATTATTTTAGGTCAATTAAGAGGACTATTTAAAGTCACATTAAGACGTGACTTTAATAATGATGTGATCTATCTTAAACTGAATGTTGGTCGTCTTACATGGAATATGTGGGTCATCCTAGATATTATAAGCATCCAGTTACATCAAATGTATTCGTCACAAACAATATAGGTCATGTAAGTACAGTGGTGATGGAAAGACACCTAAACATACAATTCTATTAAGCATTCTGAAGTAAAGATTATTGTTAAGATTTGCACAAGAGAAGAGTGGCTGTACCGACGACACACTTCACACTGCACCACGCCATTAACTATTACTGCAGCACAGGATTACAATTTATAAAAATAATGGTATGCATATGGCTTTCACAAACTTCATAATTGCTCATAAGTGGGTTTTCTCTTGAAATGAAGTAGAGGCATAGGGCAAATCACTTCTAAAGTTGGCGGTGTCCACCTGCAGTTGGTCGTATGACGATGTCGCTTGCAAAGATAAAATACTTTTATCAGGAAAGTGTGGAACATGGAAGCCTGCCAGTGCCCCTTGGTCCATGTTTCCACCTGAGCCAGCAGCCTCATGTCATGTATACGCTAGACGCCTTCGGACACAGATGGTGATCATCTTGCCAGCGGCCGCTCCCGCTCCCATGGATATGATAAGGTAAATGTTCATGGTCATGGCTACGAGCATCAACAGCGTAGCGATCACATATATTAAAAAGTGTAGGAAGCCCACAAACACCCAATATATGTGCCTGTAAAGAGATATGTGTTGCGCTCAGTAAACGATACAAAGTGTTTGAGCTTGGCAAACAATACAAAGTGGAGTGAGTTTATCAACATACACTCACTCAACACATTCTCATGTGCTCTTTACATGTATAAAACCTTGTTTCTAAATGTTAATCTTGATCTTACATTGCTAGATATAATAGAACCCATGAACACCACACAATAAATAAATATATCTTTGACATCCCCAGAGTCAAACTAAATCTGTGCAAACACTCCATGCAAATAAAAGGACCCAGTCTTTGTAACTCACTCCCTGATGAATTAAAAAATTGTCTAACCTATGCCCTGTTTAAAAGTAAAACCAAAATGTACATAATTTCATCCCCCATAGTTTCCTACCTTGTGCTTTAAACTCACACTGTATCTTGTACTACCCAATACACACAGAAATCACAATAGCATGATGCATCAAATGAACAAATCCACAAGGGCCGTGACGAGGATTCGAACCCACGTCCGAGAGCATCCCAGACGCTGCCTTAATCGACTGAACTACATCATGGTATAAGAATTGCAACCAGAAATTCTACTGAATTTACTTGGATCCTGCAGCCTCTCCGAGTATTCAGTAGAATTCATACAATCAGTAGAATTTAGAGATTTCAGTAGAATTTCTGGTTGCAATTCTTATACCATGTCGTAGCTCAGTTGATTAAGGCAGCGTCTGGGATGCTCTCGGACGTGGGTTCGAATCCTCGTCAAGGCCCTTGTGGATTTGTACTACCCACTTCCCCAATATTAGTTCTTAAGACATATATCCTTACCAGAGTAATCACCTCTGTCAATTTATATTGTGGTTATTTGGTATAAAACCTTGCTATATACAATGTACCTTTTCATCCTACCTGATATGTTAGAATAAGGACGTGCCCGAAACGCTATGCGTATTAGTGGCTTTGCAAGAATGTAAAAATAACACTCTTATGTAATTTCACAATACCATTGTACCTTCTTGTAAATAAAAATTATTATTATTATTAAAAAAATGTGCATATGATACAGATAATTTAGTAAACATCTATACAGGCTTCCTGTCCCCAACAATAGAAAACTGTCAAGAATATTGACCTGGTGCGACGGGAGTGTTGTGAGGCAGGTGAGGTGAGAGGTGTGGTGGAGGCCGGCCTCGCGCCCATGTCGTCGTCGTGGATGGCATCGTAGTTCTTCCGCTCGCCCTCACCTGTAACGCTACATGTATAATAAGTTAATTTAACTAGTGTATTAAGAACCTTGGCATCCTGTGGGTGTTACTGGAAAGGTTGCAGAATTATGTACTGGGTTCAGGCACTGGATCCCAATGTTCTACCAGCTAAGTAGAACGCTGTACATAAGTGTGAGCTATTATATGCTGTTTCCATCTACGTTTCAAACAGTATCCATCCACCAGGTGGGTGACACTCTAGGTGTTAAGGGTCATGACCACAAACAAGGTCTCATACTAAACAATATAAATCTTGCGTGCCTGTAGCAGATCATGCAAGTTAAACAATATGAAATTACAGTAAAACAAAATCAGTTTGAGAAGACAGCCCATCCTCCTGTTTTGGTAGAACTTATAGGAAGGATGAGGACCATAGTACATATTCCGACGTACAACACAAATAAAGAAGAAATCTTTATTATTGAATTTGGACAAACCGGAAAATGATTTTTCTACTTATGTTGCAAAGATAAACTAAACTAACCTAATCTAACCTTCCTAGGCCTAATATGCAGGCGATGAGTCACAATAACGTGCTTGAAGTATGTTGACCAATCCACACACTAGAAAACGAAGGGACGAAGACGTTTCGGTCTGTTCTGAACCATCCAAAAGTCGATTGGTAGGCCTAATACATGCTATCTGAGGCTTAATATAGTACAAATGTGTACTATACTAAGCCTAGGAATAATTAAGTTTGATTTTAGCTTCATTTTTTCGAACTATAAAGTGAATGGTACAAAGTTCTACTAATTGCTTAGTACGTCACTGTTTATAATATGGTGCACATTGTTCCAAAAAGTACTATCTAAACAGGAGGATGGGTTGGAGAAGACTACATGCAGGGTTGGAGAAGACTACATGCAGGGTTGGAGAAGACTACATGCAGGGTTGGAGAAGACTACATGCAGGGTTGGAGAAGACTACATGCAGGGTTGGAGAAGACTACATGCAGGGTTGGAGAAGACTACATGCAGGGTTGGAGAAGACTACATGCAGGGTTGGAGAAGACTACATGCAGGGTTGGAGAAGACTACATGCAGGGTTGGAGAAGACTACATGCAGGGTTGGAGAAGACCACATGCAGGGTTGGAGAAGACTACATGCAGGGTTGGAGAAGACTACATGCAGGGTTGGAGAAGACTACATGCAGGGTTGGAGAAGACTACATGCAGGGTTGGAGAAGACTACATGCAGGGTTGGAGAAGACTACATGCAGGGTTGGAGAAGACTACATGCAGGGTTGGAGAAGACTACATGCAGGGTTGGAGAAGACTACATGCAGGGTTGGAGAAGACTACATGCAGGGTTGGAGAAGACTACATGCAGGGTTGGAGAAGACTACATGCAGGGTTGGAGAAGACCACATGCAGGGTTGGAGAAGACTACATGCAGGGTTGGAGAAGACTACATGCAGGGTTGGAGAAGACTACATGCAGGGTTGGAGAAGACTACATGCAGGGTTGGAGAAGACTACATGCAGGGTTGGAGAAGACTACATGCAGGGTTGGAGAAGACTACATGCAGGGTTGGAGAAGACTACATGCAGGGTTGGAGAAGACTACATGCAGGGTTGGAGAAGACTACATGCAGGGTTGGAGAAGACTACATGCAGGGTTGGAGAAGACTACATGCAGGGTTGGAGAAGACTACATGCAGGGTTGGAGAAGACTACATGCAGGGTTGGAGAAGACTACATGCAGGGTTGGAGAAGACTACATGCAGGGTTGGAGAAGACTACATGCAGGGTTGGAGAAGACTACATGCAGGGTTGGAGAAGACTACATGCAGGGTTGGAGAAGACTACATGCAGGGTTGGAGAAGAATATATGCAGGGTTGGAGAAGACTACATGCAGGGTTGGAGAAGAATATATGCAGGGTTGGAGAAGACTACATGCAGGGTTGGAGAAGACTACATGCAGGGTTGGAGAAGAATACATGCAGGGTTGGAGAAGACTACATGCAGGGTTGGAGAAGACTACATGCAGGGTTGGAGAAGACTACATGCAGGGTTGGAGAAGACTACATGCAGGGTTGGAGAAGACTACATGCAGGGTTGGAGAAGACTACATGCAGGGTTGGAGAAGACTACATGCAGGGTTGGAGAAGACTACATGCAGGGTTGGAGAAGACTACATGCAGGGTTGGAGAAGAATATATGCAGGGTTGGAGAAGACTACATGCAGGGTTGGAGAAGAATACATGCAGGGTTGGAGAAGAATATATGCAGGGTTGGAGAAGACTACATGCAGGGTTGGAGAAGAATACATGCAGGGTTGGAGAAGACTACATGCAGGGTTGGAGAAGACTACATGCAGGGTTGGAGAAGACTACATGCAGGGTTGGAGAAGACTACATGCAGGGTTGGAGAAGACTACATGCAGGGTTGGAGAAGACTACATGCAGGGTTGGAGAAGAATATATGCAGGGTTGGAGAAGACTACATGCAGGGTTGGAGAAGAATACATGCAGGGTTGGAGAAGACTACATGCAGGGTTGGAGAAGAATACATGCAGGGTTGGAGAAGACTACATGCAGGGTTGGAGAAGACTACATGCAGGGTTGGAGAAGACTACATGCAGGGTTGGAGAAGACTACATGCAGGGTTGGAGAAGAATACATGCAGGGTTGGAGAAGACTACATGCAGGGTTGGAGAAGACTACATGCAGGGTTGGAGAAGACTACATGCAGGGTTGGAGAAGAATACATGCAGGGTTGGAGAAGACTACATGCAGGGTTGGAGAAGAATACATGCAGGGTTGGAGAAGACTACATGCAGGGTTGGAGAAGACTACATGCAGGGTTGGAGAAGACTACATGCAGGGTTGGAGAAGAATACATGCAGGGTTGGAGAAGACTACATGCAGGGTTGGAGAAGACTACATGCAGGGTTGGAGAAGAATATATGCAGGGTTGGAGAAGACTACATGCAGGGTTGGAGAAGACTACATGCAGGGTTGGAGAAGACTACATGCAGGGTTGGAGAAGAATACATGCAATAATGTATAAATAAGTATTTTAAGCAGCTTACAAGAGAACAGTTGTAACCAACAGGGAGTCAGGCTTCAGCAGTATATGAAGAACCAATAGTTAGATAAGATCCCACATAAAATGTGGGATCTTCTCAAGAAGAAGAGACGATGCGAGGGACTACTACTTACGGTATGGTTAGGCTTGTACAGTGTTTACAGGCGCAGGCGTCCTGGCGTGGGGCGCCCTGCTCCTCACCCGTGTACCGCCTCTCCACCCACCACCTGCAATATTAACCTGGATTTGAAGTATTTACTGAATTATATAACACTGACTTTAACCCAGACTGTCACATACTAAACCAGTCCTAGTTAATGCATGTGACAGAATCCTCCTAATATTTGTGCTAGGAATTTGTGACACATTTACGTATTGATAGGTTAGCCTTATAGAGAAACATTGGTATTACCTCAGTGTACAGCCAGTGAGACGCCTCAGTGACACGTCACTGGTCACTGATGGCGGTAAATTGACTTGTAACTACACGTCAGTCACAATTGCTCTTGGACTACAATCAATAACAAGAAGTGTTACCATGGTAATATGTTCTACGCTGTGCGGGAGTCTGATGTTCTACAACGACCAAATGATTAACGTTCTTCGCCATACATGACCCACATTATACATGTACTCACCTAGTTGTATTTTCGAGGGATAAACCACGGCTCTTGTGTCCCACCTCTAAACATTTAACTGACTTTGTGTATAAGTTCCAGAGCCTATTGAGATCTGTCATATCTATAATAAAATCTGTGCAATGACTATGTCTCCAACACTACGCTCCTTAGTGCATTCCAATTGTTCACTACAATGACACTGAATAAATTATTTCTAATGTCTCCATGACTCATTTGGGTACTTAGTTTCCAGCTATGTCTCACTGTTTGTGTAGTATTCATGTTAAATGGCCTGTCAAACTGTTCCTTGGGCTTCTGGTCTCTTCTGGGTGTTCCTTGGGTAATTCCATCTATCATCATACTATCATGCAAGAGGAGCCACACATCTATGGATCATCCAATAAAATCAGCAGACTTCAAGATGTTACTATACTGCTCGGCTTAGACTCGGTTACAAGTATCTCTGGGAATTCTCATTATCTGCCGATGTAGACCTGACCAAATGTAAACTGTGTCAACAAAATTATTCGCACACCCTCCGTCACTATGTGATGGAGTGCGAAAAGATACGTGAATTTAGAGACAATTCTATAACCAATGTTCCAGCGATGTGTAAATATTTAATTCAAAATGATCTGCTACCAGAAATTTTAGCCAAATATCCCCAGTTTGCTAACTGTAGGTAGTAACTAAGTGATTGTATCCTATCCACCGCTGCCCACTGGATGGGGGGCGGTGTGCAGGACAAACATATCAATTGTGACACTAGCTCTCCACATATGTCAGTTGCTTAATTTAGAAACTGTACTTGTGGTCGATCTCGAACCCATTGTTGATGTGACGACTTATACTGAATTTTGTAACTAGCTCATCAAGATTGTAACTTGCTTAGCTAAATGAATTGTGGGGTTCAGTCCCTGAGCCCATTATGTGCCTCTGTAACCCTTTCCACTACCACCCACAAGATGGGTATGGGGTGCATAATAAATGAACTAAACTAACTAAAAACTAACTGTACACCTGTACTGTACATATACATGCACAGTGTAGAACATCAGTCAGAGGCACATGTATAGTGTAGAAAAACAGAGGCAGAGGCAGGTGTATATTATCTGAGGGGTATACGTACACGTTTGAGGTATATATAGCAGTACTTGTATATATTGGTTGTGTATTATTGATGCCATTATTAATAGATCATGTGCGCTAGAGACAAAAGTTAATACAGTACTGTACACGCCATACTCATCTCCACTCACTTCACATAGAAGTGAGTGTTGCCCCGTCCCTCGCCCCACACAGCCGTCTACCACCCACCTCACTCTCCGTATACTCACGTTAGGAGTCGCAGCATCTCGAGGAGGCCAGAGCAGAGGGCGAGCAGGAAGCAGGCGAGGGTGAAGGAGGCAGCGGTGGAGGTGGTGAAGCTGGTGAACAGCAGCACCTCCTGCACTCCTCCGTGCAGCAATGGCACGTGCAGCATCTCCAGCAGCTGTTGGAGATGAGAGAGTAGTGAGCATCTCCAGCAGCTGTTGGAGATGAGAGAGTAGTGAGCATCTCCAGCATGTGATGGAGGAGAGGAGGGAGCTTGCAAGAGGGAAAGGATGGAACACAAAGTGAACGGTGATACCCACATGGAGGACTGCATATAACAATTTTACTACAAATTTGGAAATATATTTGTATAATTTCCTCTCCCCCCACCCCACCCCTTCCACTAATTCTCTCTCCCTTCCTCCCTCCCATTTTCTCTCCCTCAGAACATGCAACATGTGTGCCCAGCAAACACCGTTGCTTAATTCCTCCTTGCAAATTAAGTCCAAGACGTCTATATAGTGATCAACTGTAGATCAACAATGGTGGATTAGTGATCAACTAATACTCTAAGATGACGAGCTGGCTAAGTCACCGTCACACACGGGATAATGGGCCCGCCAAGGAAACACATTACAGTGTATTATAACAAGACATTTACTCATGCCAATAACAAAGATGAAAGTGCGATACGGGATATATTAGAAAGGGTTTGTTCCATCATTTATTATAACAAACCTCGTACGGCTTCCCTCAGTATGGAAAAGAAAATAACCTGTGACACTCTGAAGTCTACTAACGTAGTATATCAATAAAGTACAACTGTGGAGGTTGTGCACTCCGGAATATGTCAGGACATTGTAAAGGACATCACACTAACACACACCAGTGACTGCAGGACACATCACACTAACACACACCAGTGACTGTAGGACACGTCACACTAACACACACCAGTGACTGTAGGACACGTCACACTAACACACACCAGTGACTGCAGGACACATCACACTAACACACACCAGTGACTGCAGGACACATCACACTAACACACACACCAGTGACTGTAGGACACGTCACACTAACACACACCAGTGACTGTAGGACACATCACACTAACACACACCAGTGACTGTAGGACACATCACACTAACACACACCAGTGACTGTAGGACACGTCACACTAACACACACACCAGTGACTGCAGGACACATCACACTAACACACACCAGTGACTGTAGGACACATCACACTAACACACACCAGTGACTGTAGGACACGTCACACTAACACACACACCAGTGACTGTAGGACACGTCACACTAACACACACCAGTGACTGCAGGACACGTCACACTAACACACACCAGTGACTGTAGGACACATCACACACTTGAGGATACACCCAAGTGCTGGTCTCAGTAATTAACACTCAAATGAATTTAACATCAAACATTCAGTGATGCTTAATGCCCCTCCTGAGGGAAGATATTAGTCTCGTTAGATGACCATTAACTGAAGTTAGACAGCAATCACCTCGACCTTATACTTCAGCGCACTCTACAATTAACGACAATTTAATCGTATAGTGAGGTGAAACTATATATATATATATATATATATATATATATATATATATATATATATATATATATATATATATATATATATATATATATATATATATGCAACTGAAAACTCATTCAGGCTTGTTCGCATATATATATATATATATATATATATATATATATATATATATATATATATATATATGTGTGTGTGTGTGTGTGTGTGTGTCGTACCTAGTAGCCAGAACGCACTTCTCAGCCTACTATGCAAGGCCCAATTTGCCTAATAAGCCAAGTTTTCATGAATTAATTGTTCCGACTACCTAACCTAACTTTTTCGGCTACCTAACCTATAAAGATAGGTTAGGTTAGGTAGGGTTGGTTAGGTTTGGTCATATATCTAGGTTAATTTTAACTCCAATAAAAAAAATTTACCTCATATATAATGAAATGGGCAGCTTTATCATTTCATAAGAAAAAAATTAGAGAAAATATATTAATTCAGGAAAACTTGGCTTATTAGGCAAATCGGGCCTTGCATAGTAGGCTGAGAAGTGCGTTCTGGCTACTAGGTACGACATATATATATATATATATATGTGTGTATATCACGAAAATAAACACGTGATTAAGAATGTGACAATGTCAGACCACGAAGGAAAAATGAAACAGGAAATTTCCTTAAGTACTTTCGTATATTAAATACATCTTCAGAAGGTCATTTTACAGATCGAGTGATGGGTATAAATAGGCAGGAGAGAGTGGTGAAGTAAGGTGAGGTACAATACTTGGACAACGCAGAAGGCCCATTGGCCCATCAGATGCACCCAATTGGCCCATCCGATGTAGCCCAATGGCCCATCTGATACAGCAGACATACAAGCATAATACATAGGTAACACCTGGCCACACCTGGAGACCTAGCCACACCTGGGGACCTGGCCACACCTGGAGACCTAGCCACACCTGGGGACCTGGCCACACCTGGAGACCTAGCCACACCTGGGGACCTGGCCACACCTGGAGACCTAGCCACACCTGGGGACCTGGCCACACCTGGGGACCTGGCCACACCTGGAGACCTGGCCACACCTGGGGACCTGGCCACACCTGGGGACCTGGCCACACCTGGGGACCTGGCCACACCTGTCAACTAAGCATCAAGAACAATTGATGTACACACGATACTTGCTGATAACTCCCCTTCACAGTAATCAAGAAACAATCACTGATGTAGTACAATTATTACAGTAATCATATTCAATGCTTGTCGCAACTGTATGCAAGTGAATTTAATACATAACATGTACTAGTGTGCAAGCAAAGGGTTGCACTGAAAGTGGCCGCGAGAACTTCTGTAACGTATGAGGGTGTGAGGTGGGTGTAACCACAGCCTCTTTACCGACACTCCAGCAGCACAAGGTGGTCGCAGTGAGGTGGCGCTTTTCCAAGGTTGGACCTTCACTGACAAATGACAGTTGTATGCGTCAGTGAGTGTTATGTGAGGTGGTTCTGGCGCCTGAGTGACGGGGGTCTGGCGTCTGAGTGACAGGGTTCTGGCGTCTGAGTGACGGGGTTCTGGCGTCTAAGTGACGGGGTTCTGGCGTCTGAGTGACAGGGTTCTGGCGTCTGAGTGACGGGGTTCTGGCGTCTGAGTGACGAGGTTCTGGCGTCTGAGTGACGGGGGTCTGGCATCTGAGTGACGAGGTTCTGGCGTCTGAGTGACGGGGGTCTGGCATCTGAGTGACGGGGTTCTGGCGTCTGAGTGACGAGGTTCTGGCGTCTGAGTGACGAGGTTCTGGCGTCTGAGTGACGGGGTTCTGGCGTCTGAGTGACGAGGTTCTGGCGTCTGAGTGACGGGGGTCTGGCATCTGAGTGATGAGGTTCTGGCGTCTGAGTGACGAGGTTCTGGCGTCTGAGTGACAGGGTTCTGGCGTCTGAGTGACAGGGTTCTGGCGTCTGAGCGAGCCATGAAGGCTAACCACAACGGATTGAACAAAGAACTCGTGGCTGCCCTTGCCCCCCCCCCTCACCCTTCCCACTTTCCCAAGAACACACCCCATACCCCCCCCACCCCGCCCCGCACCCCCATCTCCCTCCCCCTCCTCCCCCCAACCTTGACTAATATTTACGTCACACACCACAGCAACAACAGCACAACCACAGTGAACAGTGAGAGTGTTAAGACATATACACAACTGCACTTTGGTCAAAGAGAATGTTTTATTCATCTTATGAAGCGAAGAAATACATTAGCAGGTATGGATCCAGAGTGGGAAAAGTTTAACCATTCCAGGAACAAAATCACAAAGCCCCCTTCCAGTGTGGGTAGTACCCCCCCCCCACCACACTCCCAGTGTAGATAGTTCCTGGTGTAGGTAATTCCCCTCCTAATGAAAGCAGCGCCTCTTTCAGTGCAGGTTGTACTCCTCTCACAGTGTAGTTAGCCCTCTCCCAATGTGGGTAGTTCTCATAGAAGTGTAGCTAGCCCTCTCCCAATGTGGGTAGTCCTCATAGAAGTGTAGGTAGCCCCTCCCAGTGTGGGTAGTCCTCATAGAAGTGTAGGTAGCCCCTCCCAGTGTGGGTAGTCCTCATAGAAGTGTAGGTAGCCCCTCCCAGTGTGGGTAGTCCTCATAGAAGTGTAGGTAGCCCCTCCCAGTGTGGGTAGTTCTCATACAAGTGTAGGTAGCCCCTCCCAGTGTGGGTAGTCCTCATAGAAGTGTAGGTAGCCCCTCCCAATGCAGGTAGTCCCATTTGCAGTGCGGATAGCTTGTCTACTGGTCGGAGTGGGCCTCCAGCTGACACACATCCCAGCACACTCCAGGCTGACCAACATCCCAGCACACTCCAGGCTGACACACATCCCAGTAAACGTACCTATAAACGTAAACATAAAGCCTATCATTCTAAACGAAACACTCAAGTGGTTAGCAAATTGGTGTTGCTAGAGAATGAGGTGAGGATGAAGGTGAGGTGGCGGAGGCCCAGGTGTGCCCGCTCTCATCATCATCACTCATGAGATAGTGCTCACCTGACACCTTCCCTCACGCCTCCCTCACTACCTGTGAGTGCACAGCTAATAGCGTCACCCAATTCAGTTCAATTAACACCTTTTGTCAACGTGTTGGTGATTGTGTTGGGTCTTCGTGTGACGTTCGTGGTAGCTCTTCATACTGATGAGTATAATAGTGTCTGGCCTGGTGTTTGGCCTGGTGTCCGGTCTGGTGTCCGGCCTGGTGTCTGGCCTAGTGTCTGGCCTGGTGTCCGGCCTAGTGTCCGGCCTGGTGTCTGGCCTGGTGTCCGGCCTGGTGTCTGGCCTGGTGTCCGGCCTGGTGTCTGGCCTGGTGTCTGGCCTGGTGTCCGGCCTGGTGTTTGGCCTGGTGTTCTAGGGTCGTATCCGGGCTGGTGTCGTCCCAAGGAGCTATGGGACGTCTCACTGGCCTGGGACGCGTCAGTGTTGCCGCGGGCTTCGTGGAGGAAGCATGTGCCAGGTTATGGTTATGAATGTTTGCTGAAAATCGTTAAAGTAATTCGTTGCACAATTTTGTCGAGCACCTTGCACATCATGTTATCGCAAGGATAACACAAAATTAACCTCTGGGAGGTACATTCGCCGATAACCCTGAAAGCTGCAGAGTTGAGTGCTACCCTGAAGCGGCTGTCAGTCTGGGGCTGAGTTGTGGGTCATTTAGCTGTGCAGGACCATCAGGCGGAGCGTCCATGTTGACTACTTCCTCTGGTCTTGAGAAAGCCTTAGAAGCTGCGAGGATCGTCTGTTTTATGCTACTTCAGGCAAAGTGTGATGGTTAGAAAATTTGACCACGTTCAGTTTATAATTTTTTTTTAAATTACTATATACAAAAAATAGTTTTACAGTTTTTATTTGTCAAATATTTAACGAGGGGGTGCCTGGTAAGCAGTGTAAAAATTAGTTATGTGGGTCTGTATGAGCCTGCGGCACTATCTTCTCTCTCCCTTGAACTCTGGCAACCCTAACCAGCCTATGCCCGGCCTGTACCCAGGACCATTCCGCCTGCAAAGTTGGGTGAGGATAGCACTAGGCATCTGGCTTCTTAACTTTGGACAGAGAAACATTCTTATATAAAGATGGTGTACCCAGTCGTGCCAGCGTCGACCTAGTCTATCTTCTGCCTGTGTCTTTGTCTCTCTGTCTCTCTCTCTCTCTCTCTCTCTGTATATCTATCTCCTGCGGTCTGTGTGTGTGTGTCTCAGCCTTGTCGGTGCTGAGGGACAGAGACGGGTCGGCTAGCCACCAACTGACTCCGTATATCTCCTTTTTTAAAAGAATACAAATTATTATTGGATTTTGTAAAAAAAATTATTATCAGCCCCCAAATGATTTTTGATACAATAATAATAATAATAATAATAATAATAATAATAATAATAATTGTACCTTTGGTAGCGTGTCAAGTAACAATCTTTTCAAATGACACACCCGTTGTTTCCATCTATGACACACCTGTTGTTTCCATCTATGACACACCTATTGTTTCCATCTATGACACACCTGTTGTTTCCATCTATGACACACCTATTGTTTCCATCTATGCCACACCCGTTGTTTCCATCTATGCCACACCCGTTGTTTCCATCTATGACACACATGTTTCCCTCTATGCCACAACCGTTGTTTCCATCTATGCCACACTCGTTTCCATCTATGCCACACCCGTTGTTTCCATCTATGACACACATGTTTCCCTCTATGCCACAACCGTTGTTTCCATCTATGCCACACCCGTTGTTTCCATCTATGACACACCCGTTGTTTCCATCTATGACACACCCGTTGTTTCCATCTATGACACACCTGTTGTTTCCATCTATGACACACCCGTTGTTTCCCTCTATGCCACAACCGTTGTTTCCATCTATGCCACAACCGTTGTTTCCATCTATGCCACACCCGTTGTTTCCATCTATGACACACCCGTTGTTTCCATCTATGACACACCCGTTGTTTCCATCTATGCCACACCCGTTGTTTCCATCTATGACACACCCGTTGTTTCCATCTATGCCACACCCGTTGTTTCCATCTATGGCACACCTGTTTCCATCTATGCCACAACCGTTGTTTCCATCTATGCCACACCCGTTGTTTCCATCTATGACACACATGTTTCCCCTCTATGACACACCTGTTGTTTCCATCTATGACACACCCGTTGTTTCCATCTATGCCACACCCGTTGTTTCCATCTATGCCACAACCGTTGTTTCCATCTATGACACACCTGTTGTTTCCATCTATGACACACCTGTTGTTTCCATCTATGACACACCTGTTGTTTCCATCTATGCCACACCCGTTGTTTCCATCTATGACACACCTGTTGTTTCCATCTATGACACACCCGTTGTTTCCATCTATGCCACACCCGTTGTTTCCATCTATGCCACAACCGTTGTTTCCATCTATGACACACCTGTTGTTTCCATCTATGACACACCCGTTGTTTCCATCTATGCCACACCCGTTGTTTCCATCTATGACACACATGTTGTTTCCATCTATGACACACCCGTTGTCTTGTAACAGGGGCCAGAATTTATATCTGCCTCCTAACTACCCGCCGTTAATTAAAGACTCTAATGTTGGCGAAAGTTGCTGCCGTAGCCTCAGTCCAGCCCTGGTGACGGTGTGGGGTAGCATAAATGGAGGAACAATTCCACTAAACAACAGAGATCACTTCAATTATTAATCGTAAAAGTTATAAAAAAAGGAGAATACTCCCTAACTGAAAACTTCCTATCTAAGGCAATTATAAAAAATGGATCACCAGAACTGTATCTCAATTGAAGAAAATAAAAACTTCACTTTAAATACCAAGAGCCCAGGTCAGGTGTAGCGACCTAGTCTCAGGGAGGGACCTGTCCTGCCCTGCTGCGGCCCCAGACCACACTAACTGAAACTCACGTCTCGAGCTGAGAGGCTGACCTTGACTTAGTTGCCAAACCACTTTTCAAAGATAATTAACCAAATTAGATTCGTGTTGACTTATCACTTTAAGGTGATTGGATTCCTATTCAAAATGAATGGAAATTACATTGGTATTTGAACCCGATCAATTGATGAGTAAAATATTGAATAATAACCTTAACTTCTCGAATTGGAATGAGTTCATAAACAATATGGTTGATATAATTTCTTATGCCCCGCAGAGGCTGACTGAGTCTACTGTTTGTCTTAAAAGAACAAGCACAGTACCCTTGGGGGACTGAGCTCTTCACGGTTGATGGTCCGGATTTTATATTGTTGACTATTACACAATGGGTTCTGTTAGTCAGGAAATTGTAGTCAATCTGCCTATTTTTCCAGTAATTCCTTTGGAACGCAATTTGTGTACAATAACACCATGGTCACATTTGTCGAAGGCTCTTGCGAAATCTGTGTAAATTACATCAGCGTTTTGTTTGTCTTCCATTGGCATCTAGTACCATGTCATAGTGTATCTAAAGATGTTATTAGCATGTGTCAACAGGAACCATGTTCCATGCAAGAATCTTTTAGTCCCTAACTCAAGAGCACTCTACACTCTAGGTTGCATATTATATCAGAAATCCCAAGATCTCGGGAACACAATTAAAATCAAATTAGAAGTAAGTGAATCAAGTATTTATTTAGCATGATAAATATCAGAATTCAAGCCAGCGAACTGAAGGTTCATTATGTCCAGATAAACAATGTGAGCCGCCACACAGAACTTTGCGTCACTACAGCTGTCTGTCCCTAGAGATCACACATCTTAGTACACGAAATAAGTCACCTTTCATGTTCAACTCACCAAGTATCTGCATACAGCTGGTTAGAGAGGGGATGGGGGGGGGGGAGAAGGAGAGGGTCTGCAGTTGACAGAGACTGTCCAGCTCCATCCGGCTGACAGCCTATCTCGGCTGCTGTCTTCTGTTCTGCTGTGCTGTCTCTATTGTCCTATTGCTTATTCCTCTCGAATCTACAGCTCCCCGAGTATTTATTTGGGGACCAACTAGCTAACTCCGCCCACAAGTAGATAGCCCCAGGCCCTCTGCCAAGCCACTCCTTAAACGTCGGCTTGTTTGACGGACCTACCCGGGTATCAGGCTACAATTATCAGATTAGCAGAAGCAAGGTGAAATTCGCACGAGCTGACCTCAGGTCGACTTGAGGTCATTAACGCTTAGAGGTGTGAGTTTCTTAATTCCTAGGGGCCGCCAACCTGGCGCCTCTCAAAACTTGTCTGTGACTCATGTACTCTGTGTAAATATTAAATTCAAACTAAACAAAACACCTTTACGGTGTTATATCTCCCCTAAAATAAAGTTTGTGCAACGCTGATAAAGCAAGTAGGTTGTGAGCGACAACTTTATCAACATAAAAATACATCCTAGCTAAACAAATATACAACATCCTACTCTAAAGATTAAGTACGTAGACCGACATCCGTTGTCTCTGGCTGGACGACGTCACTGCCCGGTCTTGTAGATAGTCCTGTACCACATTTCCTCAACACAACTGCCTCTGTCGTTAACGTACTGCACGACTTGGCCAACCAGGAAGCCGTTACTTCTTGTACTGCGCACAGGACCGTGGAATTCGGTTGTCCCAGCTGATCTGTAATTGGCCCTACGTCAGTCACCATGAGAGACGTACATTGGGCCACAGCTATAGGGACTACAAGTTTCCGAGACCTCCATATAGTTGGCGCCGTAGAAATCCCATCCTACTTTTTTCCTCCCAGTTGCTCCAGCACGCTTCCTTCAGAGAGCCACTTCTGACAGCCACATCAAGTCTGCACGACACAGGGGGCATCACTCAACAGAGCAACATGCTTGCAGTAGCGGCGGCCAGTTAAGGCAAAGGGTCCTGTCTTGCAATTACGCTCCATGCAATGATGCTGACACCAGCAAGGGACACTAGGCATCGTGTCTCAGCTTGGTCTTATCTTATCCTCTTCTCTCTTCTTCTTCTCTCTCTTCTTCTCTCTCTTCTTTCTTCCTTCTTTCTCTCATGGATCTTTGACAAGCGACCTGGGGTTCACAGGTCTGCTGGCACCACAGGACTCCAGGTACCTCATGTCTGCTGGCACCACAGGTCTGCTGGCACCTCATGTCTGCTGGCACCTCATGTCTGCTGGCATCACAGGTCTGCTGGCACCACAAGTCTGCTGGCATCACAGGTCTGTTGGCGTCACAAGGTCTGCTGGCACCACAGGTCTGCTGGCACCACAGGTCTGCTGGCACCACAGGTCTGCTGGCACCACAGGTCTGTTGGCACCACAGGTCTGCTGGCACCACAGGTCTGCTGGCACCACAGGTCTGCTGGCGCCACAGGTCTGCTGGCACCACAGGTCTGCTGGCACCACAGATCTGCTGACACGTCAGGTCTGCTGGCGCCACAGGTCTGCTGGCGCCACAGGTCTGCTGGCGCCACAGATCTGCTGGTACCACAGATCTGGTGGCACCACATGTCTGCTGGCACCACAGATCTGCTGGGACCACAGGTCTGCCGGTACCAGTCCTTCTGGCGCCACAGGTCTGCTGGCGCCTCAGGTCTAGTGGAAAAGCTTGAGGTAATAAGAATATTCGTGCGACTTGTACGTGCCGAGAGTGACAATGGTAAAGACTTGGCGTCTGGAAGTACCGGTGCCTGGAGCGGGTGTTGAGTACACTGGCACTAGAGTGCCACAAGCACTAGTCTCCCCTTGTGTCACCAGGGGACTCGCTCGAGGGCAGGTCAGGTCACACCCCCGGCTGTTGCTCACTGGAGAGCCTGGTACCAACACCTAGTGCGGGGTGCCGCCTGGTCTGGTGGAGAAGCATGTGTAGTGGTACCTTGCGCTGCCTGTCTAACCTCACAACTAGGATTTATTAGTTCTAGGATTGATATGGATGTTGTTGTTATAGATTCAGCTACTCGGAACAAGTAGCACGGGCTATGGTGAGCCCCTAACTTACCTGTCACAGGAGTGGGGCAAGTAGCACGGGCTATGGTGAGCCCATAACTTACCTGTCACAGGAGCGGAGCAAGTAGCACGGGCTATGGTGAGCCCATAACTTACCTGTCACAGGAGCGGGGCAAGTAGCACGGGCTATGGTGAGCCCGTAGTGGACTTACCTGGCACAGGAGCGGTGTTGTCCTGGTGATATGGATGGTTGCTAAAAGTAAAAGTACTAATGTTATCCTTCACGTTTACCTTGTTGGTGGGAAACACCGCCTACCTTATGACACACACTCTACTCTAAGAGAATACTTGACATAGTATATGTGCACTTACTAGGATATATATCTAGACGCGCTGGTAAAATTTGCACAAGTGTTATTCTCCAACTACTTGAGAAACTTTCGTGAACACGCAAAACGCAGTTCATATCAGTGACATTATTTTGCATTGTCAGTAATGATATACAGTATTAGTATGATGCAAGTAAATGAGTAAAGGGCTACATAACAGTAGAGAGAAATACGAGAATATCAATTCCAGATTAAACTCAAAATAATGCATTAAAATTGGAACAATTATGATTTATAAACGAAATAGGCGGTTACTGGTTAATGTGACACATATTTGGACAAATACACCAAATAACCCCCCTCCCCCATGGTATATGTGTAGTGTTACATGTAAGACTCGTCCACCCCCTATGGTGAACATTATACACCACTATTGTGTAATGTGTAGTGTTGAGTAAGTATCCTTGAGGACTGTTTCAGTGTAGTGCTGCTACAGAGGCGCATACAAGTATACATGACAGGATACATGTCACCTGACAACAGGAGGCTCTAGTTCTCCAGTTCTTGGCGCCATACGTATCCATGATACATATATAAGTAAATAATAATAATAATAGTAATGACAGCAAATACAGGTATATATGACAGAACACAAACACACACACACACACACACACACACACACACACATAGAGTAATGTGCTGGTGAGCGTACCTGAGTCTGCTTGCCGGCGTCCACGGTGTCGAAGAAAGAGTCGAGAAAGTCCCCGCCGCCACCGCCACTCCCTGAAGGACAAGGCACTAATATCACAAGTCACACCTCACCCAAAACTAACACATAAAGCACCAACATCAATATATATAAATTAGAATGTCTGTCATATTGCTAATCTGTTCGAGGATGGAGACCAGACACTTGGGGCCAGCCTCACCCAACTTAGCCCCTGATTCCTGTCGGGTATGTGCCCATGTCAGCCAGTGGGTGACTGGCCAGATATCCACCCCCTGGGCAAGGCAGCTGTTGCTGGAAGCGGCCTACACCAGCTCCCGGGTGTGTGCAGTACAGGGTTGAGGGAGGCACGTGGCCGGCTGCCTGCTGACGGGTCATGTCGGCAGGAGTGGTGAGAGACAGAGTCGAGAGAGAAAGGGAGAAGGGAGAGAGTGGGAATGATGGAGAGGGCTCGAATCCTGGCCACAGTGAAAACAAATTGGCAGTGTTTCATTTCTTCTCATGCCACTGTTCACCTAGCAGTGAAAAGATATCTTTGAGTTACAGTTTCTGGGAGCTGCACCCAGGAGATGATTTACATAGTTGGCCTACTAATTAGATATACAGTATCTGCGTGCACACACACACTTTTTTTTTATCCTTATATCCTTATCCGTATTAGTTTTAAGGGTCTGGTAGCTGAGTGGACAGCACACAGGACTCGCAATCCTATGGCCCGGGTTCGATTCCCGGCGCAGGCAGAAACAAATGGGCAGTTTCTTTAACTCTAATGCTCCTCTTACCTAGCAGTAAATAGGTACATGAGAGTTTAGACAGCTGTTACGGGCTGCTTCCTGGGTGATGGGGGGGGGGGGTGTGAAAAAAATATTAGTTGTTAGAAACAGTTGATTGACTGACAGTTGAGAGGCGGGCCAAAAGAGCAGAGCTCAACTCCCGCAAGCACAACTAGGTGAATACACAGACACACACACACACGAGTTGGGAGGTTAGGCTATGAAGAGCGACTGAAGGAACTGAACCCTGACGACACTAGAAAAAAGGAGGGGGGAGATGAGATCCGATAGAAACACGATAGAAAATATATATAGATAATAAATAGATAATATAAAAATATATATATAATGATAGAAAATAGATAAAGAAAAATCCTAAATATTTTTCACATATGCAAATTCAAAATTAAAAACCTCCACCAGTATTGGACCTTTACTTACACCCACACCACCACTGCCACACATACTAATACTAGCACCTAGCACCCTCTCTGCCGCCTTTGTTTAGTTATTTCATTAACACACACATATATATCTTATTTGATCTTATATCTTATTTTTCATCTTATTTGTATCCACCTAATTACAATTCGTTTTTCATTGTACCTCACCTCACTTCACCTCTCTCTCCTGCCTATATATATGTCCAATACTTGACTTGTAAATCATTCCTTCTGAAGATGTATTAATATACGAAAGTACTTAAGGAAATTTCTGTTTCAATTCTTCCTCCGTTGTCTGACACTGTCACATTTTTGTATAACGTGTTAATTTTCGTGATTTACACACACACACACATTATATATATATATATATATATATATATATATATATATATATATATATATATATATATATATATATATATATATAGTAGCCGTACCTAGTAGCCAGAACTCACTTTTTGGCCTACTATTCAAGGCCCGATTTGCCTAATAAGCCAAGTTTTCCTGAATTAATATATTTTCTCTATTTTTTTTCTTATGAAATGATAAATCGACCCATTTCATTATGTATGAGGTCAATTTTTTTTTATTGGAGTTAAAATTAACGTAGATATATGACCGAACCTAACCAACCCTACCTAACCTAACCTAACCTATCTTTATAGGTTAGGTTTGGTTAGGTAGCCGAAAAAGTTAGGTTAGGTTAGGTAGGTTAGGTAGTCGAAAAACAATTAATTCATGAAAACTTGGCTTATTAGGCAAATCGGGCCTTGCATAGTAGGCTGAGAAGTGCGTTCTGGCTACTAGGTACGACATATATATATATATATATATATATATATATATATATATACATTAGAAAAATTATACATATATATATACATATATATATATATATATATATATATATATATATATATATATATATATATATATATATATATATATATATATATATATACATATATATATATATATATATACATATATATATATATATATATATATATATATATATATATATATATATATATATATATATGTATGTATGTATGTATAATTTATTTATTTAAAAAAATTAGTGTCAAAACCTGATAAAATCTCAGCTGTTTGAATAGATCAGTATTATAGTCCCCGTGGCTCATTGGTAACACACTCGCCTGGCGTTTCGCAAGCGCTTTGGCCTTGGTTCGTATCCTGGTCGGGGAGGATTGACTGGGCACAAATCTTTAACTTTAGCCTCTGTTCACCCAGCAGTGAATGGGTACCTGGTTGTTAAACGATTTGGCGGGTCGTGTTCCGGGGAAAATTAGGATTACGGACCTGCCCGGAACGCTGCACGTGCTGATGGCTGTACAAGAATGTGGGAACTCTTGTATATATAAATAAATAATACAAAATATATGTATATATACTTCTGGTTCATTACTTCAAGCCAGCTTCATTTACAACAATTTTTGTAAATACAAAACATGTGAAATATAATGAGAAACTGAAGTGTAACGAACCTTTGCATAAGACTTAGAAGGTGGCGTGGTGCAGGTGTGACAGCGGTGGTGATACTGCCTCCACGCAACACAATCACTCCTTCACCCATAATGAACCTCAAACTTTTCCTTAAGTGTTGTTTGCGGCCTTGCTTAACCGGTCTGGCTAGGCTGCTTTTTTTCTACCACAGACGTGGCCACACATTTACAATGCTAACCAGCATATATACAAAGACAGTGGGCTTATATACTGTGACTCGCAGAGTGCACGCCTGGTGTTGATCGCACATAGTAACACCCAGAAAATAGTCAGTGATATTCGAATAAATGTTTTAGCTGCTAAAGAAAACAGATTTGAAATTAAACTCCTTTGGATACCATCACATGTTGGCATCTCAAGGCATGACACTGTTGATATGCTTGCAAAGACAGCCTGTAGCAGACCACTAATATAATTTAATATGGGAGTTTTATTAACAGTGAAAAAGAGAATACATAAATATCTGATGAAAACTTTACTAACCTAACAAATTCACAAAGACCTGAAAGTTGTAACATTAAACATTATGATAAATATCGTGAGGATACATTTATATATGGGACTAATAGAGCAAGAACTCGACAATGTGGTGGTATAGTGGCCAGAATACACCTGATATATACACGTATCTGGCAGCTTTCTCAAAACCCAAATGTCGAGTACACAATGTGTCAACTTTGTGACAGAAAAGATGCACTCACTTGAACATTATATTGTAGAATGTCCCATATTGACTGACTTACGCCCTCTCACCCCCTCCCCTTCCCTGGGGCTGAGGTATGCTGAACTCTGTAAATACTATATGAATATTGGACCACTTGATGATATACTGGACTTGTACCCAAAACTGACTATGTAATGCATCACTTATACAATGTATGTGATGTAACTATAACCTGAGCTTGTGAAAGCATCTTAATCACCCTTAGTGATTAATGGCTTAATAACACACTAGTTTTTATAGCAGCTATCTTACACTGTCAAAATAGGAGGGGACAAAGATGTGTGTATATTTTTTATACACACATTTATATATATATATATTATATATATATATATATATATATATATATATATATATATATATATATATATATATATATATATATATATATATATATATATATGCGGAAAATCCACAGAGAAATATGAAATGAGGTGAACGTTTCGGCTTTGTTAAAGCCTTTGTCAACACCAGACTGACTGACTTGAGTCAGTCTGGTGTTGACAAAGGCTTTAACAAAGCCGAAACGTTCACCTCATTTCATATTTCTCTGTGGATTTTCCGCATAAAATGATCAGTGTTTTGTGATCGTCAATTGCATATATATATATATATATATATATATATATATATATATATATATATATATATATATATATATATATATATATATATATATATATATATATTATATTATATATATGTGTGTATATCACGAAAATAAACACGTGATTAAGAATGTGACAATGTCAGACCACGGAGGAAAATGAAACAGGAATTTCCTTAAGTACTTTCGTATATTAAATACATCTTCAGAAGGAATTCCTTCTGAAGATGTATTTAATATACGAAAGTACTTAAGGAAATTCCTGTTTCATTTTCCTCCGTGGTCTGACATTGTAATATTATATATAATATATATATATATATGTATATATAATATATATATATAATATATATATATAATATATATATATAATATCTATATATATATAATATCTATATATATAATATATATATATATATATAATATATATATATATATATATATATATATATATATATATATATATATATATATATATATTAGTATATTTTGGTAGCAGTCTTTCTTGTAAACATATCTTGTTGAATATAACCGAAAAGGTAAGATTAATAATTCTAACACGAATTTTCTCAATATTTCTTATATTTCTCTTCACTGTCGATGGTAATTGAAAAAATAATTTTTATTTCTACTCTGACGCCTGAATGCGTTTCGTAATAACTTATTACATTTTCAAAACCTTTAGTTTACACACACACACAACTGTAACCTGTAAACACACAAAATACATCCATAATTATACTCGCTTTGGGTGAGGTGATATGGTACAAAAGTTTTGGGTGAGGTGATATGGTACAAAAGATTTGGGTGAGGTGATTGACATTTGCACATGATAGAACACGAACCAATTGGTATATAAACGTAAGAATGGAAGTAACTGCAGAAAGCCTATTGGCCCATACTTCCTCTTGATGCTTCTATATTGGTTCGGGGTCTTGAAGTGGGTAGAATATAGTTGTGCATTAAGTTAATTAATTGGCTGTTGATTGCTGGTGTTGACTTTTTGATGTGTAGTGCCTCGCTGATGTCGAGCCTCCTGCTATCACTGTATCTATCGATGATTTCTGTGTTGCTTGTTAATATTTTTCTGGTGATGGTCTGGTTGTAAGAGGAGATTATATGTTCCTTGATGAAGCCCTGTTTATGCACTGTTAATCGCCTGGACAGAGACGTTGTCGTCTTGCCTATATACTGAGTTCTTTGGGGCTTACAGTCCCCAAGTGGGCATTTGAAGGCACAGACAACGTTGGTTTCCTTCAGGGCGTTCTGCTTGGTGTCTGAAGACACCAAGCAGAACCCACGTCAAGACCCCGAACCAATATCTCCGTATCTTACAGTCTCCGTAGTGTAGTGGTAAGACACTCGCCTGGCGTTCCGCGAGCGCTATGTCATGGGTTCGTATCCTGGCCGGGGAGGATTTACTGGGCGCAATTCCTTAACTGTAGCCTCTGTTTAACGCAACAGTAAAATGTGTACTTGGATGAAAAAACGATTCTTCGCGGCAGGGGATCGTATTCCAGGGACCTGCCCGAAACGCTACGCGTACTAGTGGCTGTACATGAATGTAACAACTCTTGTATATATCTCAAAAAAAAAAAAAAAAAAATATATAGAAGCATCAAGAGAAAGTATGGGCCAATAGGCCTTCTGCAGTTACTTCCATTCTTATGTTTTTATACTTATTGGTTCGTGTTTTATCATGTGCAAATGTCAATCACCTCACCCAAAACTTTTGTACTATATCACCTCACCCAAATGCGAGTATAAGTATGGATGTATTTTGTGTGTTTACAGGTTACAGTTGTGTGTGTAAACTAAAGGCTTTGAAAATGTAATAAGTTATTATGAAACGCGTTCAGGCGTCAGACTAGGAATAAAAATTAATTTTGGAGAATTTATTTTTCAATTACCATCGACAGTGAAGAGAAATATAAGAAATATTGAGAAAATTCGTGTTAGAAGTATTAATCTTACCTTTTCGGTTATATTTAACAATATATGTTCACAAGAAAGACTGCTACCAAAATATACTAATTTATATATATATATATATATATATATATATATATATATATATATATATATATATATATATATATATATATATATATATATATATACATATATATATATATATATATATATATACATATATACACATATATATATATATATATATATATATATATATATATATATATATATATATACATATATATATATATATATATATATATGTCGTACCTAGTAGCCAGAACTCACTTCTCAGCCTACTATTCATGGCCTGATTTGCCTAATAAGCCAAGTTTTCCTGAATTAATATATTTACTATAATTTTTTTCTTATGAAATGATAAAGCAACCCTTTTCTCTATGTATGAGGTCAATTTTTTTTTATTGGAGTTAAAATTAACGTAGATATACGACCGAACCTAACCAACCCTACCTAACCTAACCTAACCTATATATATAGGTAAGGTTAGGTTAGGTAGCCAAAAAAAGCTAGGTTAGGTTAGGTTAGGTAGGTTAGGTAGACGAAAAAACAATAATTCATGAAAACTTGGCTTATTAGGCAAATCGGGCCTTGAATAGTAGGCTGAGAAGTGCGTTCTGGCTATTAGGTACGACATATATATATATATATACATATATACACACATATATATATATATATATATATATATATATATATATATATATATATATATATATATATATATATATATATATATATATATATATATATACTGATCAGAAGTGCGTTTACAACACTTGAAACCCACAATAATGTCACTATGCAAGAGATACCTCGAATACTGTTAATGTAGGACAGATGTAAGTGTGCATTTATGGATGAAGGTTGGATTAGCATTTTAAAACTACTACAATTACCTTCTGTGGTTGATTTTATTTAATAAAGCACTGAACTATATGTTTAACAGATCTCTAACTTTATCCATAGATGACAGAAGAAAAAAATGACTAGGCTATGAATGTTACCAGGGCCAGCCAACCACTACCTACAACTGAAACGAAACACCACAAATTATTCTTGGCTTCAACATCTGCTCACTTCACACGTGACTGCTAGGGTGGGCAGACACCTGGCCATCATTGCGTCAGATATTGGTGGCTAGGGGCGCGCGCGCACACACACCAGAAACATTCTGACAAACCTCACAGCGATAATATTTCTGCCATATATTAACTCGCTGTAACATACAATTAGTGTTAAATGTTTATGTGCTAAATATTTCACAAATTATATACGGGACTCAACAATGGCTGACTCCTCACAGTTGCTTATATGAAGACTTATAAGAGAGCAAGCCAGGCAACGCTCAAACTCATATACCAGCTGTGGTATAGGCTACTGTTACTGTGGGTGTAGCCAGCCTACACCCAGGCTACCCCGGTGGTGTTACTGTGGGCGTAGCCTGCCTACACCCAGGCTACCCCCGGTGGTGTTACTGTGGGTGTAGCCAGCCTACACCCAGGCTACCCCCGGTGGTGTTACTGTGGGCGTAGCCTGCCTACACCCAGGCTACCCCGGTGGTGTTACTGTGGGTGTAGCCAGCCTACACCCAGGCTACCCCCGGTGGTGTTACTGTGGGTGTAGCCAGCCTACACCCAGGCTACCCCGGTGGTGTTACTGTGGGTGTAGCCAGCCTACACCCAGGCTACCCCGGTGGTGTTACTGTGGGTGTAGCCAGCCTACACCCAGGCTACCCCGGTGGTGTTACTGTGGGTGTAGCCAGCCTACACCCAGGCTACCCCGGTGGTGTTACTGTGGGTGTAGCCAGCCTACACTTATAGGTGAAGCCAGCCTACACTTATAGGTGTAGGCTGCCTACACCTATAACTGGTTCAAAGTTAGCTTAATTCTTTTACCGCCCTGCAGGTGGTGATCCTCATGTTGCAGCTGCTGTGTTGTCGTCACTGTTCATGTACTCACCTAGCTTATATATATATATATATATATATATATATATATATATATATATATATATATATATATATATATATATATATATATATATATATATATATATATATATAATACTCATGAGATATATACTCATGTATATCTCATTGCTCTATCTCTAATTATTGTCTTAATCTACACTAAAACTGTGGTGTGTGCATGTCTACATTCCCAAATTTGATTCAAGTTTTGTTGCTTCGTATATAATGTCATTGCCTGGTATTCCTACATGACTTGCCTCGCTGTTGATGAGTATTAGGCTACGTGTTCCCTCTCACCAGACCCACTAACACTGTCGCCCAGTATGACCAGCTCCCCTGAAATACATGCGGGAGTGCTGGTCCTAAATACTCTAAGAGCAGTATCAGGGATCACAGACAGACCCTTACACTCAGACCCCCACATATAGCTCTTCCTACAGCGAGCCTCCTCCTCCCGCCCCTCACAGTCACGACCAAACTGTCCACAACACCAAATGAAGGACACATCACCTTCCCTCCCTGCACATCGTGTGAGGAGAGGGCTTGCACTATACTATTAACAACACAGACTACCTCACAGATATCATAAGCAAGTTACTGTGACATTAAACATCACATACGTTAGACAAAATTAGAAAGAAACCTAAATACTTCTAAAAAAAAATCTAAAGATTTCTAAAGAAATCTAAAGTATTTTTAATAAAAATTCATACAACGAAAATTTGTATAGACATAACTGTAGGAGTATTGTTGGTGATGGGCCTTCGTGTGACGGGTGCCCGTACTGCAAGGCTCAGCGATAGGCTGTGCTCACAGCACTAACAAAACACTTCCTGCTCCTGCAGTTTCAAATGAGATTACCCTGTACAGGACCTGGTGTCAATAAGGCCATACGGTAACTTTGGTACAGGTATATTCACTCGTTGTCCCTTTACCTATATAGAGCCACGCACCTTACTGTACATTCTTACCTTAAGAACTCACAAGAAAGAATGGAAGTTTCAGCCTATTTGTTTTATAAACCAAGAGCTCTTCCAACTACAGTTAGTTGTACAGGTATTACCTACAGGTTTCCTGCCCCCAGCTATGTACACTACCACAAGCAATCACAGCCTCTTATTTACTCATATACACTACTATAAACACATAAACCCCTCTTGGAAAAATGATAGTACATATAGTGACTATAGTGGAATATTCAAAATATAGACTGTCGTACTTCCAAAGGTCCACATTTTATACTATTGGTATACTAAAAGTCAGGAAAAGTACTATAACAGCCTAATAGTAATTTAACCCAGCAGGTACACGAGTCTACACAAACAATCCTGGTCCTAATATACATTATCGGAAGCCAAATTTAGTACATGTACACTACTAGGCCTAGGGGAAAGTTAGGCTATATAGTTCCCTTCTTTATCGGCTCCTTTAAAAAATGAATAGCAGAAAACGTGGACTTTTTGCGCAATAGTTCACATGTTGTACATTCTCCTACGGTGGCTTCTAGTACTAGTATGTGAAGGACCAACGGTGGCTTCTAGTACTAGTATGTGAAGGACCAACGGTGGCTTCAGGTACTAGTATGTGAAGGACCAACGGTGGCTTCAGGTACTAGTATGTGAAGGACCAACGGTGGCTTCAGGTACTAGTATGTGAAGGACCAACGGTGGCTTCAGGTACTAGTATGTGAAGGACCAACGGTGGCTTCAGGTACTAGTATGTGAAGGACCAACGGTGGCTTCAGGTACTAGTATGTGAAGAACCAACGGTGGCTTCAGGTACTAGTATGTGAAGGACGCCAGCCAGATATGTTCTATAAATCCCTTGTAGACTTCCTCAGTTGCCTGCGACGCCTCGCAACTCCCGGTCGCGTAGTTACTTTATTTTGAATGAAGGAGACACTGACCTTGAAGGTGACTGGAGTCGGGCGAGGGGTGACTGTGGTGTTGGTTGGCCATGGTGACCGGCAGCGTCAGGTCACACGAGGTCACGCGACAAGTACTCCTCCACACACAACACACGTCTGCCTGCGCTGATTAAGGGAAACTAACATTAGACAACATTCGCTGTAATTTAAAATATGGACACTCAATGGTGTATACACTTTACACAACGTTATAGGAGTCGCTGGGAATCTGAGTAGGAGAGGATCCTTCTCAAGAAGGGCTTAAGGATCGACCCCAGCGAGGACCATGCGACACCCGCCATACTCTCACACATCGTGCAAAGTTTCGTGAGGCTAACCCCAGGCGTCTGGCTCCCAGCTTGGGACAGGCAGACAGACATCCTATTTTACGATTACTCATAGCTGAGTGGATAGAGCTTCGTCCTCACACGCGTGGGGGACCGTGGTTCGAGTCTCGTAAAGCCCAGGTGGAGGAAAACAAATGTTGAAGCATTAAAAATGGCAGAACTAGAAGGTAGAAGAAAGAGGTGATATGATCACTTACGTACAAAATAGTAACAGGAAACAAATTCAAATGTTTATTTAGCTAAAATACATACATACAAGGGGTGATACAAAAATTGATGAATTTATAGATAGAGCTAGTACATACAATGCCTAAAGCCACTATTACGCAAAGCGTTTCGGGCAGAATCGATAAAATTGATAGGGAAGATTTCCTGAGATCTGGAACTTTAAGAACAAGAGGTCATAGATATAAACTAAGTAAACAAAGCTGCCGAAGGAATATAAAAAAAATCACTTTCGCAAACAGAGCAGTAGACGGTTGGAACAAGTTAGGTGAGAAGGTGGTGGAGGCCAAGACCGTCAGTTATTTCAAAGCGTTATATGACAAAGAGTACTGGGAAGACGGGACACCACGAGCGTAGCTCTCATCCTGTAACTACACTTAGGTAATTACACTACACGAGAACACCCAGTGGTGAATACACTAGGTTGTGAGGTGAGAATGAGGGAGAGAGAGGAAGTGTGAGGGAGTGAGGGGAGAGTGAGGGGACTAGGGACTGGACCGTGGTTGTGACAAGAGTCAGCCACAAGAGAGAGGAGAGAACAATAGACAGTAATTCAGTGTTGTGTCTGACCCACACGTAAGACCTGTAGCCTCACAAAACAAAAGAGCTGCAATATAAAAACTGGACGGCACGAAAGCAAAGCGAGAGAGAGAGCCCGAGGGAGCAAGGCAAATACACAGTGTGCGTGCGTGCGTGTACATACCTAGTTGATCTCGCCTAGTTGTGCTTGCAGAGTCGACCATTTGGCCTTAAGCCTTGTCTTCCAACCATCATTAGTTCAATGAAGTGACTTTTCACTCGTTTTTCTTATATTTACATTTAAAATTGTGAATCAAATTGGCTTCGACAACTTCTTTATCTAGTCCGACTCCGAGACTGAAAAAATTCCTTCTGACATCCCTGTGACTCATCTGTGTTTCTAGTTTCCAATTATGTCCTCTCGTTCTACTGCTCCTTAATTTGAACATTGCTTCTATATCTACTTTGTCAATTCCCCTCAGGATATTTTATGCCGTTATCATGTCTGTCATATTCCTTCATTCCTCCGAAGTAGTGAAGTCCAGTTCCCTCAGTCTTTCTTCAAATCTCAGTCCCTTTAGCTCAGTCCCCCTTAGCTTTCTAATTTCTAGTTTTGTTTCTTCAGGCCGGGGGGTTCCATACTGGGACAGCATATTCAATAGTGTCTCACCAAGGATGTATACAGCGCTTGGAATGATCTTTGTCAAAGTTGCTGAAGAATAACCGGACGTTTGCAGCATATATGTTGGTCTCGTTATTCTGCCGACGTGTGCCTCAGGTGATAGATCTCAAGTTATGTCCACTCTTAAGTTTTTCTCTTTTTCTGAAGTTGGAAGTTACTTTCCCCATCATCTTGTACCGTGATATCAACTCTTAGATCTTTCTGTTCGTTTCGTAGAGGAATTTGTTTCCCATTCGGTATCCCGTGTCTAGCCTTTTGTTCCCTCTGCCTAGTTTCATTACCTTACATTTACTTGGATTGAACTTTAGAAGCCATTTGTTGGACCATTCCTTCACCTTTTCTAGGTCATCTTGTAGCCTCTTGCTATCTTCCTCGGTCTTAATCCTCCTCATAATTGTTGCATCATCAGCAAACATTGAGATGAACGAGTTTATTTACATATATCAGAAACAGGATAGATCCAAGAACTGAACCCTGTGGGACTTCACTGGTAACGCCTCATCATTCTGAGACCTCACCCCCTTAGAGTGAGGTCTGTCTTCTCTTGCTTAGGTAATCTCTAATCCAATTGAGTACCTTCCATTTTACTTCTGCCTGCATTTCCAACTTGTGCACAACTCTCCTATGAGGTACTGTGTCAAAGGCTTTCCTGGCAGTCCAAAAATGTGCAGTTTGCCCATCCTTCTCTTTCTTGCCTGATTTTTGTTGCCTGGTCATAGAAACCAATTAATCTTGTGAGGCAAAATTCGCCATCCGGGAACCCATGCTGGTGATGTGTTACAAAGTTCTTTCGCTCCAGATGCTCTACTAGTTTTTTTCACACGATCTTCTCCGTCACCTTGCATGTGTGTGTGTGTGTGTGTGTGTGTGTGTGTGTGTGTGTGTGTGTGTGTGTGTGTGTGTGTGTGTGTGTGTGTGTGTGTGTGTGCGCGCGCGCGTGCGTGTACTTGTGTGAGGGTAAACAAGAGCGATCTCATTAGAAAACAAGAGATCAAGAGATCATGCAAGAGAGAGAGAGAGAGAGAGAGAGAGAGAGAGAGAGAGAGAGAGAGAGAGAGAGAGAGAGAGAGAGAGAGAGAGAGAGAGAGAGAGAGAGAGAGAGAGAGCAAGAGAGAGAACACGAGATCGAAAGAGAGAGAACAAGAGATCATGTGAGAGAACAAGAGAAACAGTGTTAAGGAACTTATGGAGTGAGGTAGCCAAGAATAGTGCAGACCCAAGACGCATCTCACACCGTCTCGACAGCAGAGGTTTACAAACCCTCACAAACACCACAACTTCGCTCCCACCTTCAGTACGCATCACTCTTAAGGACGGCCAGCCCGCCTGGACTATTCAGTACACCAAAGCCTTCACCACCGTAAACATGTCGGTGGTCCTACTGTATATAAAATCAATGTTCCCAAGATTCCCCACCTTGACCAGCTGCACTCAGGTGTTGGTACCTGCAACACAGGGCGCTCTGCCGTCAACAGCCAGCGATCATTAATGCTTAGGATAACACGCATTTGGAACATATTCGCTCAACACCTCCAACACGTCGCTCAACACCTGCAACACGTCGCTCAACACCTCCAACACGTCGCTCAACACCTGCAACACGTCGCTCAACACCTGCAACACGTCGCTCAACACCTGCAACACACTGATTCACGTGAAATGCAACAATCCCGACCGAACGACTGTTCCGACGCGCAGTTGACTCCAGAATCATCTAGTTATTAATTAACAATGTTAATTCTGAAACAGTACTAAATAAAGTTTATTCCCAATGGAGCAAAACTCTTCTTCAGATGAGTTCACTCTAAGCTTGATGTTCCCTTGGCAGGCCTTATATATATATATATATATATATATATATATATATATATATATATATATATATATATATATATATATATATATATATATATATATATATATATATATAATATAGGGTCTTAGTTAAAAAATAAAGAGAAAATGTGAGAAAACAAGAGTGAGAGAACAAGAGAGAACAAGATAATGTGTGAGAGAACAAGAACTATAGTGTGAGAGAACAATTTAAAAATTAAGAGACAGTGCATGAAAGCACAAGGGATAGTGATGAGAGAACAAAACAGAAAAATATCAATCTTATGTAATCTCGCCAACCCATTGTACATTCTTGTGAATAAAGATTAGTATTGTTATAAGAGAGAGTGCGAGAGAGAACAAGAGAGACAGTGAGAGAACAATATAAATAGTGCGTGAAGTGAGAGAATGGAAGGGTAGCCAGAATGACAAGAATCAAGACCATTGTTGATGGTGAGGATCGGAGCGGGCGCGGAGAAAAACCAGTTCAGGCAATTCTCAACGTTATCCATGAAGTGAGAGTCGTTACCCAACAGCGCGGAGTCTGCGAGTCCATGGCTCCAGGAACCCAACTGCAGATTAATTTAACTAAGACAGTGACAATCTTAATGAGCTAGTTACACAATTTAATGTGTATATCAGTAGTCTTCTATAGCACAAGTGGTTTAAGAACTGGACCGCAACAGTCTACGCGGAGAATTTACAGCTATTTACAGCCACTTATTTTATTTCCTAATCATGCAACCAGCACCATAAGCAGCGGTGGAGAGTTGACAGTCACGTGCACGCGCGCGCACATATACACATTGAACCCAGGTGCATGCAGTTAGACCTGTGACGAGAAGACCCCACGGCACTTCACCTTAGGTTACGGGCTATTCATGCCTATGCCACCTTTTGGGGTGGCTATATCTTCCTCAATTAGAGCTTACGAATAGTACATGATGGAACGTATTTCAAGTATGAGAAAATTCTAAATAGAGTATCTCAAGCCTGATGTTTGAGGTGCATAACAGCGTCTGCAGTAAATGGGGAGACCCTTGATAGTGGCCCTCAAGTAAATTCAGGTATGTTCCAACAACGTTCAGGAGCCTTTAAAGAAGCTTTACCAGACGCTAAAATTAACCAATGTGTGACCCAGGTTCGAGCACGCCTATACGGGAGCCGGTCGGCCGAGCGGACAGCACGTTGGACTTGTGATCCTGTGGTCCTGAGTTCGATCCCAGGCGCCGGCGAGAAACAATGGGCAGAGTTTCTTTCACCCAATGCCACTGTTACCTAGCAGTAAAATAGGTACCTGGGAGTTAGTCAACTGTCACGGGCTGCTTCCTGGGGTGGAGGCCTGGTCGAGGACCGGGCCGCGGGGACACTAAAAAGCCCCGAAATCATCTCAAGATAACCTCAAGATAACGCCCTTGGCATCTAAGAATATAACAAAGAATTATAACTAGAGAAAGTTCAATGATGAATATGCGCAAATATACTTGTTTCCCTACTGTAAAGAGCTACAGAGGCTCAGAGAACCTCACCACACTGGAAGGAAGGATGGAGAAGCAGGATATAGCGGAGGTAGAAATAGCTATAAGCTACTCTATCCCTTTGAGATATATTTCTTTCTTGTCTCAATAAACATACTTGAACTTGAGCACGATATATATATATATATATATATATATATATATATATATATATATATATATATATATATATATATATATATATATATATATATATATATAATGATAATGACATGGGAGAAGCAGGATATATATATAATAATAATGACACGCAATGTTCTAAGCAATGCGACCAAGCATTAATGTTCATATGGAGAAACATTACAGTGAAGGGCACGACTGGAAACAGCATGTTTCTTCTGCACAAGAGAACATTTGCATTTATTACTTATGTCTGGCAAGTGCGCCAGAGTCGTCAGCCAAAAAGTGTTCGTTTAAGTGTTGTCAACACAGGACAGGTTAGGAGAGATGCTGTTATTGTTTAAGTACATTCAATACACAGTTAATCATTACATTGAGTGATAGTTAAAGCTCGGCCTTACAGGCACATCCTATAGCCACCTCTCACACAAAACTAAGTTAAAAGCCATATAGGCCATATACCTCAATGAGTCCCCATGTGTTGATTTCGAGGAGCAAGTGAAAGCCTTTATAATGTATGTAATAATCATTACTTGGCCAGATTTGTTTTCCTCAATCATGTTCAGTGATAATTACTGTATTACAATCATCCGTCATCGCTGTTAGAATTAATTTAACCGACCTTTGCTCCAATGGGGGAGCCGTCAATAAACTTTCTAATTATCGTAATAATTTTTTAAATGTTACATACCTCGCAGTTGAACCAGAAACCAATATAAACCAGTTTGCGTAATATGGAAGGCAAGTCCAGGTAGACAGTAACACACACACACACACCCTCCTCGTCTCACGGCCGACGGGCCACTAACCAACCCACCTTAATTCACAACTTATCTCTGTATCCGCTTCCCCCCAAACTGTTCACATCCCACCACTCGACTGCGGCTTCAGCTTCGACTCTAATATATATATATAATGCTTGCATTTTATAAAACCTATATCCAATGACGCAAGGATGATTCCTACTGCTCGAATATTACTTGTAAATACTGAAAGGATATTGCTTACTTGTTTTGCAGAAAAAGAACATAATTCACTAGTTGCTCATTTGTTACATAAATTAAGGTGCGTATTTTATTATATATTGGAGAACTCCTCTTTCAACTAAACCCTGATGCAAGAATAATGGTTAGAGGGATAGAAGCACTAAACCAGGAGATAGTAAATACAGAATACCGCAGGGAGCCGGTGGCCAAGCAGACAGGACGCTGGGCACGTGATCCTGTGGTCCCGGGTTCGATCCCGGGCGCCGACGAGAAACGATGGACAGAGTTTCTTTCACCCTTTGGCCCTGTTACCTAGCAGTAAATAGGTACCTGTGAGTTAGTTAGCTGTCACGGGCTACTTCCTGGGGTGTGTGTGTGGAGTGAAAAAAAATAGTAGTAGTAGAAACAGGTGATTGACAGTTGAGAGGCGGGCCGAAAGAGCAGAGCTCAACCCCCGCAAGCACAACTAGGTGAATACAGAATATGCGGTCATATTCAAGGAGACATGTTTAAAAGAAAACCGATTTGCCTAATAGGGCAAGTGAATTTCTTTATTTTCAAAATATTGTTTCCAATTGGTTTATTTGTAATATTATTATTATATGATATTAAGAACATCAATTATTGACTTAGTTATGTTAGTTTAGGTTATGTTAAGTTAGGTAGGGTTGGTTAGGTTCGGTCATATATCCACATTAATTCTAACTCACATTAAAGAAAATTAATTCATACATAGTGAAATTGATAACTTTATCATTTCATAAGACAAAAATTAGAAAAGAATATAAATTCAGGAAACTTGGCTTATTAGGCAAATCGGGCCATGCATAGTAGGCCGAGTATTGCATTCTGGCTACTAGGTACAACATATATATATATATATATATATATATATATATATATATATATATATATATATATATATATATATATATATATATATATGTCGTACCTAGTAGCCAGAACTCACTTCTCAGCCTACTATTCAAGGCCCGATTTGCCTAATAAGCCAAGTTTTACTGAATTAATATATTTTCTCTAATTTTTTTCTTATGAAATGATAAAGCTACCCATTTCATTATGTATAAGGTCAATTTTTTTTTATTGGAGTTAAAGTTAACGTAGATATATGACCGAACCTAACCAACCCTACCTAACCTAACCTAACCTATCTTTATAGGTTAGGTTAGGTTAGGTAGCCGAAAACGTTAGGTTAGGTTAGGTTAGGTAGGTTAGGTAGTCGAAAAAACATTAATTTATGAAAACTAGGCTTATTAGGCAAATCGGGCCTTGCATAGTAGGCTGAGAAGTGAGTTCTGGCTACTAGGTACGACATATATATATATATATATATATATATATATATATATATATATATATATATATATATATATATATATATATATATATATATATATGTCGTACCTAATAGCCAGAATGCACTTCTATGCCTACTATTCAAGGCCCGATTTGCCTAATAAGCCAAGTTTTCATGAATTAATATATTTTCTCTAATTTTTTTCTTATGAAATGATAAAGCTACCCATTTCATTATGTATGAGGTCAATGTTTTTTTATTGTAGTTAAAAATAACGTAGATATATGACCGAACCTAACCAACCCTACCTAACCTAACCTAACCTATCTTTATAGGTTAGGTTAGGTTAGGTAGCCGAAAAAGTTAGGTTAGGTTAGGTTAGGTAGGTTAGGTAGTCGAAAAACAATTAATTCATGAAAACTTGGCTTATTAGGCAAATCGGGCCTTGAATAGTAGGCATAGAAGTGCGTTCTGGCTATTAGGTACGACATATATATATATATATATATATATATATATATATATATATATATATATATATATATATGCTAGAAAAAGCCCTTAACCTCTCTCTCGATGACCTACAGTGGAAACAAGCCTCTCTTCCCGTAAGACTTGGGGGCCTCGGAGTTCGAACAGCAACGCAAATCGCTGTTCCAGCCTTCCTGTCCTCCTTATCAGCATCCGACGACCTTGTGAAGGAAATTCTACCTGCCCACTTACATCAGCTGGCAGGTGTACATGATCCCAATTTTACACGCTGTGCCACAGAGTGGGCCTCTTGTGCAGGCCAATCACCTCAACCACCATCCCCAAAATCCCACAAGCAATCCAGCTGGGATGGTCCCATTGTAGACCAAGTTGCTGCAGAGTGCCTGGGTGCTGCAACAACACAACACGACATTGCTCGCCTCACAGCAGTAGCAGCACCACATGCAGGGGATTTCCTGTTAGCAACCCCAATGTCGGCAACTGGCACGCGTCTCACACCACACGCCCTCCGAATTGCTGTGGCCCTCCGCCTTGCTGCCCCAATCCACACCAGATATAGGTGTATTTGCGGCGAGGTGGTGGCTGACAGGTACGGTCACCATGGCCTACTCTGCCAAAGCACAGGGGGATGGCACTCGAGGCACAGCGAAGTTAACGACATCATCAAGAGGAGCCTCACCACAGCTGGATGCCCAGCTGAAAGAGAGCCCCGTTACCTAACGCCCCGTAACTCTGATGCTCTTATCGGTCGCCCAGATGGTATCACAGTGAACCCCTGGAAGAATGGCAAGCAGTTGGTATGGGACTACACGTGCGTATCAACCCTGGCTAACACCTACATTAACCTCAGTGTTGCACAACCAGGTGGCGCTGCCACCCACAGGGAAGCAGCCAAATCCCGTAAGTATAGAGAACTGGATCACCACTACAATTTTGTCCCCATTGCTTCTGAGACGCTCGGCGCCTGGGGTAAAAGTGCTACCAGTTTTTTGAAGGAACTGGGTTC
This sequence comes from Procambarus clarkii, assembly GCF_040958095.1. Classification (NCBI taxonomy): domain Eukaryota; kingdom Metazoa; phylum Arthropoda; class Malacostraca; order Decapoda; family Cambaridae; genus Procambarus; species Procambarus clarkii. Next base: position 38,624,717 of record NC_091159.1, on the reverse strand, counting down.
TAGGCTCATTGAAACAACAAGGGACCCGAGAGCTGCAAGCTTTCTTTTCCAGCGCCTCAGTGTGGCGATACAGAGGGGAAATGCGCACTGCATCCAGGGTTCCTGCCCGCCATCTGAGGAGCTGGAGGAACTCGACAACCTATGACAACCATCTTTGTAACCTATATGTAACTCCTTTTTTGTAACAAAGTTCAAATAAAGTAAATATATATGTGTACATACAAAAGAATGGGGGTGGTAGGAGAAGATAATATTAGTGTTCAGTGAGAAACCACAAGGTCTCCTCTGAATACTTTTTATTTTCTTCTCCGAGGCTATGGGTCCCCACATTGGCACCAGAGGTGGTACCCTCACAAACTTTTTATATATATATATATATATATATATATATATATATATATATATATATATATATATATATATATATATATATATATATATATATATTTAGGACGGGATAAGAGAATCTATTACACATTTTGGACAATATTAATACCGTATTAATGTAACCAAACGTAATAAAACCTAACCATGGATAGAGTAAATAATAGCACTAATTATGTAGTCATTCTAAATCCATCAACACAAGGAAATTACTCGAGGACAGTTTGCTAATACAGTATTATACTATATGCACTCTATACATTTTGCAGTTTCTTCAAATGACCTGAATTTAGTCAATATTACATAAAATTTATCAGCAGTTTAATCACTGACACTCGAAAATTGCATCCAAAGACTCTGAATGTGTTTTTATCATGAATTTCAAGATCTGTCATGTGTATTTGTTTATATTTAGGAAATATTTCAATGTGCTATCTCAATACACTTAAATATTTGTTGTCATCATTAACACAAATTATCATGTAACTCCAAGCACTCTAACTCCTGGCTCATGCTACACCAAAGTGTACAGCAACAATGACAAAGGCAAAAACCAGCACTCAGGTGAAAGCAGACAGTGGAGTCAGGGGAAGGGAATGATAGAGCAACCCCACACACTACCATCAGGACACAACTGACAGTGGAGTGACCGGCTCACTGTGGGCCAAATGAGTGGGGGAGACGGGACAAATAAGCTGGCATTAATTTCACCAATTTTTGATTGTTTGTTTATACCAGTATATTTTTTGGAGGATGTTCTTAAAGCAGTTCTGGAGGCTGAGGTCTCGTTTGAAGCCAGTAGTGGTTTGCCTTGTTTCCCTGACTTTTTGAGTGTCTCTCTCAATGGGTGGCATTGATGAATTACTTAATACATAAATGCTAATGCTCTCTGCACCTCTTTGAGGAGGGCCAGGTTTTGGCACTGGTCCTCGGTAGGCCTATAGAAATCTGCAACTGATGGACCTGATAGTATTACACACTATCATAGATAGTAGCTCTGGGTAGGGAAGGGAGCCACAATTGGCTCCTCCTCCAAAAAAATAATAATATTGTGTCTGAGTGCATAGCCTAGTATTTTGGAGGGAGGAGGAAATTACCAGGGAAAAGTGCCAAGCCATTGCGGATATATAGCACTTCGAAGGGGGTCAGAATAAGGATTTGGGATGGGAGGAGGGAAGGAATGGTGCATAACCACTTGGACGGTCGGGGATTGAACGCCGACCTGCATGAAGCGAGACCGTCCCTTTACCGTCCAGCCAAAGTGGCTGGATTTTGGAAAAAAATTGTGTGTTCAATATAAAGGTATATTAAAACAATGATTCAGGTAATATATTTTTTTATTAATTTACAATATAAACACCATATTCTGAAATTAGACTTGTATAGTGAGAATTGTTATATTATGACAATGTGGATATATTTCTCTGGTAATTTGATTTTGAAATTGTAGATTTTGGTTAACATCAATCCATGGAATGTGTACATTAAATATATAATCTCCTTTTCAAATTTATTACTCCATGAATCTCTAGAAATTCTATCCTTATCACTTGCATAGAAAATCCTGGATCTCAATATGAAAAATGTCCTGCAAGTACAAGATGACATTGAGATTAATGTTTATGATATGATTAGAAGACCAGATAACTTGGAAACATGAAAGTACTGAATACACAGCTGATATGGTTTATTGATGTAACATATACAGCTGGTATGGTTTATTGATGTAACATACAACCGTTACAGTTTAATGATATAACATATACAGCTGTTATGGTTTAATGATGTATCATTAAACTGTAATGGCTGTATACGTTACCTCATTAAAACATAACAGCTGTATATGTTACATCATTAAATCATAACAGTTGAGTATGTTATAACATATACAGCTGTTATGGTTTAATGATGTAACATATACAGCTGTTATGGTTTAATGATGTAACATATAAAGCTGTTATGGTTTAATGATGTAACATATACAGCTGTTATGGTTTAATGACAAATTTAAAAATTTTCAGCGTCAACAAAAATGGAAAATAAAATAATCCACATGTTAAGATTAACTCCCTATGCATTTAACTCAACTTTATCAAATTATTGAAACAAAAAATCTACTCTTTAAATACAATAGTTTACACCAAGAAATCAGCATGTGTGCCACATGCTGATTTTAAAGACTCGGTGCATTTTTTAGCTGTTATAATTGTCACTATTATCCCTGAATTAAAATTCTAATAAATACAATATTTTGATGTACAGTATATACAGCAATGAGTCACAATCTGGTTCTAGTCAACACTGCAAGTCATATCTGAACATCACCACTACATTGATGTAAACTGCTTCAAAACTGGCCATGTCATGCACACATTGACTGTATGTATATAGTGAGGTCTTCTTGTATGTGAAATACCCTAGCTAAGATCCACACCAGGAATAAAGCTTAGTCTAATGCTACATCTAATATACATGTGTGTCAGGCTATCAGATATGCTAGTCACTGTTATTACAAAATTAGCAAAATAAATTGATCTGGACTTAGTTTTAATCAGTCATAACTTGCACAAGACCTCCAGGCCTATCAAAATGACTACAACTGCATACAAACAAAACTCACACACTAATAAAATAATATTTGACAATTAATATAAATTATATAAATATTAAAAATTTCTCTTATTAAAACAAAGTGTAATTTTGTTCATCATACATTTACACTTGCATCTCTCATTTTCCAACACCATTGCCACACAAACAAGGAAATACTGGTGAACCTTCCACAAAACTACACAAGATTTTAGATAAATTTACATTCACTCTGATAACTCCACTATAGAGCTCCTACACTACATTATATTATAGGCATTTACACTACTGTTATTAAATTGAGAAAACTCCTTATCTATTTAAGTGAGGATAGTTAATATTGAAGAAGCATCAATGGCAATGTAAGCCTTGGAAGTGAAACATCACAAATCTTGTTTCAGTCACTACCATAATTGTGTATTTTAAACAGTGGACATTACACTTCCTTTGTATAGTAAAGAAAACTAATAGGAATCCATGTAATATAACAATGTCATAGAAAGAGAGACATTTTTGCCAAGAAAATTATACATCTTGTCATGTTTCCATCTACTATAATGCCTTCAGTACAAGCAAGTGACAACTCTCATCTTGTACATAACATGGATGGTTCATGATTTAGTCACCTGCCATGAAGCACTTGACACATTTCTGCATTCAACACCTCAGCACAACAGACACTTTCAGAATTTCCTAATTTTTTTGTGATATTATAATTTTAAATACTCTTTAAAGTCTAATTTATTTTACTCTTTTAAAACTATGCTTATTTCTATTCTGATCAATATGCATGTGTATATTTGTGCCTGCAGGATTGAGCTCTTAGCTCTTGGACCTTGCCTTCCTACCTGTCAGTTGTCTAATGTAGAATACTGAATATCAATAAATTTTTCTGTCATGTGTATTATATATTTCTCTCTCTCTTTTGCTGCCTGCTTGTGCATTTGTGTGTGTAATTACCTAAGTGAAGTTACAGGATGAGAGCTATGCTTATGGTGTCCTCTATTCCCAGTACTTTCACATAACACTTTGAAACTACTGACGGTTTTGGCCTCCACCACTTTCTTACTTAACTTGTTCCAACCGTCTACCACTCTGTTTGCAAAATAAAACTTTCTAATATTTTTTCAGCACCTTTGTTTCCTTAGCTAGAATCTATAACCTCTTGTTCTTGAGGCTGCCGGTTTCAGGAATTTCTCTTGTCAATTTGGTCAATTCCTGTTATTATTTTGTAAGTGGCGATCCTTTCGCCTCTTTTTCTTCTATCTTCAAGTTTTGGCATATTTAATGCTTCTAGCCTCTCTTCATAAATCTTATTTTTCAATGCTGGAAGCCATTTTCTAGTATGCTTTGCACTTTTTCAGTTAATTGATGTGCTTCTTGAGATATGGGCACCATAAAACTGCTGCATATTCCAATTTTGGTCTCTCAAAAGACATGAACAGTTTCTCTAGTATTTCACCATCCATGTAAGTAAATGCAATTCTGAAGTTGGAATGCACAGCATATGCTCCTCAGCATATGCTCATTCAATGTTCTTTATGTGTGTTCCACTAGTGACTCTACTATCCAGAACCACCCCTAGATCTCTCTCTTGTTACAGTTCTTCAAGTCCTTTCCTCATAATTTGTAGGTTGTGAAAAAATTACACATTAAAATAATTTGTAATTATTTTAATTACAATTGGCAATTAGGCACAACATATATGCATATGTTGTACCTAATTGCCAGAATGCACTACTTGGCCTACTATGGAAGGCCCAATTTGCCTACAAAGCCAAGTTTTCCTGAAATTATATATTTTTCTAAATTATTTGTTTATGGAATGATAAAGCTTTTCATTACATGATTTTATTTTTTTTAATTTAGGCTAAAACTAACAGATATATGACCAAACCTAACCTACCTAACCTAACTAAGTCAGTAATACATGTTCCTAATTTGTTCACCTAAACAAATTAAAAAAAAAAAAATTTGAAGATGAAAATCACTCTACCTGTTAGGCAAGTTGGGCCTTACATTCTAGCCCAAGTAGTGCATTCTGGCTATTAGATATGACACTGTGTGTGTGTGTGTGTGTAATTACCTAAATGTAGTTACAGGATGAGAGCTACGCTCGTGGTGTCCCGTCTTCCCAGTACTTTGTCATATAACGCTTTGAAACTACTGGCGGTTTTGGCCTCCAATTGTGTGCATGTGTGTGTGTGTATGTGTGTGTGTACTCATCTATTTGTGCCTGCAGGATTGAGCATTGACACTTGGATCCCACCTTACTAACCATTGGTTGTTTATAGCAATGACTCCTGTCCTATTTCCCTATCATATCTAGTTTTAAAATTATGAACAGAGTTTGCTTCCACAACTTGCTCCTTTAGTTCATTCCATTTTTTCCCACTACACTCATGCTAAAAGAAAACTCCTTAACATCTCTGTGACTCATCTGAGTTTCCAGCTTCCACCCATGTCCCCTCATTTTGCTAATATTCAGTATGAACATTTCGTCTATTTCCATATTTCAGACGGTTGGAACAAATTAGGTGAGAAGGTGGTGGAAACCATCAGTAATTTCAAAGCGTTATATGACAAAGAGTGCTGGGAAAACGGGACACCACGAGCGTAGCTCTCATCCTGTAACTACACTTAGGTAATTACACACACTGTTCATTAATTTTTATTTAGCTCCAATTTCTAGGCGGATACTATTTTCAAACAAGATAGATTTATATGAGAAACTTTGAAACAAAAAACAAACCGTTGTACAAGCCATTTAAATAATTTGACAATACATAAAATTATACATGTTCAGCACAATATTTTTCAAAAATTCATAAAAGCTTGTCATGAGCACATGTTCAAAAAGAGCGTTCAGAAGTGCTATACATGTAGTCATAACGCATTCACTCTCCCTCATAAGAGACTTTATAATACCTTAGGTAGAAACTAAATTACCTCCCCCGCCCAAAAAAAAAAGTGTTGAATGTAATGCACTGCCTCTTTCTGGTAGAGTCCTGGTGACTCCTTGAAGCTATCGTTCTCACACTGTCACATCAGCCATAGGAGTCCTGATAGGCCTACTCGGGAATAGAGCCTGAACCTCCCCTCACAGAGGTATGGCGAGCTGGGGGATTATTACTGGGGGAGGGAGCTGGTCGGCCGAGCAGACAGCACGCTGGACTTGTGATCCTGTGGTCCCGGGTTCCATCCCGGGCGCCGGCGAGAAACAATGGGCAGAGTTTCTTTCACCCTATGCCCCTGTTACCTAGCAGTAAAATAGGTACCTGTCTGTTAGTCAGCTGTCACGGGCTGCTTCCTGGGGGTGGAGGCCTGGTCGAGGACTGGGCCGCGGGGACACTAAAGCCCCGAAATCATCTCAAGATAACCTCAAGATACTATTACACACTGAGAAAGCACCCAGAAAGTAAACAAAACATTACATAAAACTGCCAGGTTCACCTATATGATGCACCAAAACAGCCAACAGGCTCCCTAAAAGATTTATTCAAATCCAAATGTTCATTTGTAACTAAGTTTGAATCCCCTAAGGAGCAATGCTGCCAACAGGTTGTCCCAGGAGCTCCCGGCTTCCAGCCAGTTATGATTCAGTCCAGAGTAGTTAGACCATGAACCAACATACTTGGTAGGGGGAAAAGGAGCCTAGCAGTTACTGTGACTACCAGGACGAGGCAATTTCATTGCATTTAATGATGGTTTTCTGGAGGAGCTCCCCAGTGACTCCCTGAACCTATCTACCAAGAGAAAAAGGAAAGCATGGGACTTACCAACGATGTGGAAAGGTGGTAACAACAAACTTGAATGGTCCACAATTGACTTGAGAATGGTCCAGGACGGACTAAAACGTCGTCGTCCCTTCATTTTCTAGTGTGTGGTTTGGTCAACATATTTCAGCCACGTTATTGTGACTCATCATCTGCGAACGAAGATGAGACACAAGGCCAAGAAACCCGGCCCAGGGCAACACAAGCCTGACTGGGACCTGGAACATTGACCACATACTAAGCCACCAAGACCCTGTTAGACCTCCAAAACCCCCAAGCCTGAATATCAGCCCATGATATGATAGCAAAAATAGTGGCCAAAGCCGTGAATGTGCGAACATCAAGGGCCTGAGAGTAGCCTGCAGATTGGTTAGCTTTAATAACAACCTGTGATGAACATGCCTTAGAACAGGGAACCAGGATAATAGGATCAACAAATAAGGTGTCAGATAGTGATGAAATGCAGCAACCAGATATAACAAATAATGCACATTTGTCTGGACAAATCAAGCATCAATCAATAAAAGACCCCTCTAGAAGATTGCAACTAAAAAAAAGCCCACCAGGGCCAAAAGAACAGAACCCATGCCTCCAGTGCAGATCATAAAGCTCCCCAAGCCTACAACAGGAGGCAAGGGCCAATAAAAGTAATGCCTTAAGAAAAATATCCTGGACTGAAGAGGGCAATTATGAACTGTGGGAATGAAAGAAATGCCAACATCCTATCGAGATACCAACACAACACAGGAGCAGCACGAGCCATCTGTAGGTGAAAGAATGCAAAAGACAACTTGTGAAACAGAGCCAGTGTCAATGCTGAATGCTAGTAAGTGCAGCCCTGTCAAAGTAAAGTAATAAGAATCAACATTCTTAGGCACAAGATGCCAATCAATAAACAACCAGGATGAAAAGGAGAAAACCACAAGAATAGACACTGAAGATGACGAAGAGACAAGGAGGTAAAAAGAGCACCAGGGAACTTCATACTGTTACTACCCTGAAAGACACAGGTGGAACAACCAACAATTTAGCCACCTGTGCACCATACAAATGAGGATAAACTTGCCACAGAAACTCCAGATACATAAATCAGTAGGGAAGGTCAAATCATTAAGGTATGTCACTGGGCTTATGTGCTGAATGAGGTGGAGGAGCAGAAAATGCTTGGGTTCAGATGTTGGCCTGAAACCAAGGCTGAGCCATCTACCAAGGGCCCAGAAGGATAACCTTGCCTGAGTCCGTCTCCAGCCTGGACACTACCTGGAGCAACAACTGAACCAGAAGGAAAAGATAAATATACCTCCACCACAACCATTCCCAGCAAAAGGCATCTACTATAATTGGTAAACAGCAAGTAGGAAGGAAACTGCTGGTTCCACATAGATGCAAAGAAGTCTGCCCCAGGACAACCAAATGTTTTGCAAAACCAACAGAAGGATGCATCATTGACAGTCCACTCCGTGGAAATGGGAAGAAATGAGATAAGCTGTCCGTGAGAACATTGGACACACACCATGTGAACTGCACTGAGGACCAAACCCCCGAGAAGCCAGAAGCCGTGCTACTCAGGATGTCCAGTTCCAACGAGGGAAAGACAGAAGCGACCTCTCGCAGTTCAGCAAATGAACCACTGGGAAGCTGTCAGAATGGAAGCAGAGTATGGAGCCTGGAGGAAGACTCCTCCTCCAAGAGGCCTGCCACAAACTCGCATACTGTGCTATGCGCCTAATAGAGCGGACCTGACCACCAACTCTGGGAGGCCTGGTTAGCGCTGGTCACAAGGCCCCAAACCAGAGCTGAAGCCAGTGATGCAAGATGTCCACGGAACAACCGTGGACATCTTCAAGAGGAAACTAGATTGTTTCCTCCAAGGCGTGCCGGACCAACCGGGCTGTGGTGGGTATGTGGGCCTGAGAGCCGCACCAAGCAACAGCCTAGTGGACCAAACTCTCACAAGTCAAGCCTGGCCTCAAGCCGGGCTTGGGGAGTAGAAGAACTCCCAGAACCCCATCAACCAGGTATCAACCAGGTAAAGATGGCAAAAGGCAGTAACACAGAAACATCTGGAAATAAGATGTTTCTGCTGAACCACACCAGCACAGAAAGAGGAGAAGCAAACTTAAACCAGAAAGACACCAGCCCCTCTAAATCTGGTCCCCCTAAACATCACAGGGCCAACTCCAGAGCATCAAATCAAACTACATGCCACAAACCACAAATGTGGGGGAAAACAAGCTCACAAAGTAGCTTATCTTGTTACCTGATAAGTCTTCTGTCTTGAGGCAGGGTCAAATAATATAGACAACAATGACCGCAAATGTCATAGGACTCAGGGTCGAAGGTGTCACTGACTCAGCAGGCAGCATGTAGACAGAATGACTGTCATCATGTAGCAAGGCTGCTGAGCACCTTTCAAAGTCCCATATAGCGAAAGCTGGCTCAGCGCATTGTGTCACGAAATGAGGCAACGTAGCCTTGGCTACCTTCATATGAGAGTTGTTCCTGGGCTTTCCCTCCACGACCAAAGGCAAATATTCCTATGCGAGGATAGAATAAAATGTGCAGATAAAGGTGATTAAAAATGTAAGAAATAATTAAGGGGAGAGATTGAGAGTCAAAAGGAAATATTGTGAGGATGAAGAATCAAGAGGCAATCCCCTTTCTCCTCTATGAAGTGGAAATTTCCAGGGAGACCTGTGGACCAGTAAGTTCAAAACAAAATGTAGTGTGTCTGGACCAATCACTGTCTTAGGAGAAGGTGATGTCACTGTGACGCCCACGGGTGGGAAAACTGCCACTTTACCTCCATGATTCGAGAGTAGCCAGATGCCTATAGCTCTTCCCATTTCCTGAACTCGTTTCAACACTTGTATACCCATGAAATGAACCGAACCAAACTTACGTCAAGGCTGGGACGATCAGGAAGATGGTATTAGCAGCTGTTCTTGATAAATTGCCTGGTTTGCCGGGATGATGAATAAAGATGAGCTGAGGGTGTGTCACATAGTGGCAACTGGTAGATTGACCCACTGAGGTGGTCACGTGTTGTCAAAAGGATGGCGTTCCTCATTTGTCGCACCTTGATAGGAGAGGTGGGGACTGGTGAATACTGTACTGAAGTTCACTGTGGCACTGAGACCACAGCGAGGTACACACAGGAGATGAACGAAGATATCCAGGAGCTGGAGAGGAGCGGCTCAGCTACCGACAAATGTGTATGAATACCACCACCCAGTAGACAGGGAATGGGGATACACACTGTGGAGGTATGCCAATAGGGACTAAAAGATAATGGGCCAGTAGTGGTTTTATGGAGAAACTATAGTGGAAACAGCAGGACTAAGAAAATTCCTAGAGGCCGGAGGCCATCAGCCAAGAGAATGGCTGTGTGGAAGTGTTACCAAGATAAGGAGTAACTTGTGTTCTGGATGGTTGGAAGGAACCAGCCCTTAAAGTGCTACTTTGAGGTTTTATAAAAAGGGAGCCAAGAGGTAGCACAGGTGCCTAATGGGGGTCACCAAAGTTCTGTGAGAGTGAGGGACAAATAATGAGGTTCCTGAATATTAGGGAGTCCATGAGTGAGGCAGTGGCCCAAAATTAACACTTTCGCGCCCCGGGTGTGCGCGCCGCAAACTTTGACGTCATGCTCCTGGCGGTTCGGGTGAGCGTGGGCACGCGGCGCGACCGAAATGTGTATACTCGTTTCAGAGGAAACAAATCCACAAGGGCCGTGACGAGGATTCGAACCTTTGTCCAGGAGCATCCCAGACACTGCCTTAATCGACTGAGCTACGACAGCGTAAAAGAGTTGAAACCTTGTGGATTTGTTCATTTGATGTATCACGTTAGTGTGATTTCTGTGTGTAAACTCGTTTCAGTTTCTCACCTTAATTCTCGTGCTACATCGTTCGTTTTGGTATCATTGTGTTCACAATAGAATTTTCTACAGGTGTATATGCATATAAGATCCAAACGCCCAGTGTGACTCCCCACAGCAAAGCCTAGTCTTCAAAAGTTACCCACAAAATCAGTAAAATGTGTATACCCGTTTCAGTTTTCTCACCTTAATTCTCGTACTATGTCATTTGTTTTGGTATTTGGTATGTGTTTGCAATTAAATTCCCTGCAGATGTATATGCATATATTGTCCAAAAGCCCAGCATAACTCCCCTTAGCAAAGTCTAAAGTTACCTGTGAACGAGCACCAATTGCAACCTAATGTGTATACTCGTTCAGTTTGATAACATAAATTTTCGTATTACGTCTTTCATTTTGGTCTCAAATTGTTCACAATATAAAGGCGCGTATTTTAAAACTAGTCCCATAATAATAGAGCAATAAATGGAATTTTAACAAATATTTTAAATTTTGGACATTTGGAAACACAAAATTATTTATATCTTTTCAGTGTTTTGACATCAATTTTCGTGTTACATCTTTCATTTGGGTATCAAATTGTGTGTACTCTAAAGGCGCTCATTTTAAAACCACTCCCAGATTGATTGGATACAATTACATTTTTTAACAAATATTTTAAAATGTGGACGCCGCTCGCGTTACCGGCTCGGACTCAAGAGAAAAATTGTGGACGCCAGGGGCGTTAAAAGAATGTGAAAGTTTTAAGTACCAGGGCGTGTGGTTGGAAGGCATCCCTGTGAGGTAGACCGAGTAACAAAATAAATTATATATATAACATCACAGATAAATGGACTAGTGGGGAAAATCCAGGCAGCGTGAGAGTATCTGGCAACTGTCTCGGAGAACAGGTGTTGCCAGTCCTATGAGAAACAAGTTATAAAAATTCCCAACCTGAAGATTTAATTTAGTGGAACTGCTTTTATCCATAGTTGGAGTGGGATACAGTGAATAATTCTGATCAGATCTCAAAGAGACAAATCTATGGATACCTCACATGATTATATTCAGATGATAAATAACCAAAAGACTACGTAGCAAGCAGCCCATAGACTACTGGTGATATTACTAGGAGAATTTTTTTGTTATATATTATCTATTATCACAAAGGGTTAGATTATTTCCAGGCAATATATATATGTATATATGTATACGCATATATTAGAGGATAGATGACACAGTGTGTGGCGATGCAAGGCTATCTTGAGGTTACCTTGAGGTGCTTCCGGGGCTTAGCGTCCCTGCGGCCCGGTCGTCGACCAGGCCTCCTGGTTGCAAGGCTGGAGAAAGATTTAAATCTTTGAATGTATTGGCAGCAGGTTTTCATTTAGACATGTTTCAATGAATATGATTGCATATTCTGTATTGATTATTTTCTTGTTTAGGGCTTCTATCCCTTTGACTAGTGCTCTTGCATCTTGGTTTAACTGGAAGAGGATTTCTCCAAATGTCATTTTTGTTCGAGGTAAACTAAAAGAAATAATTAACTGTAGTATGTATAATACACTTATTATAAATTTACACAATGTTTTGAACCTACATGGTTCAATCTCAAGTGAATGGGACAGTACTGGAGCGTATTGGATTTATACTATTAGGGAGGTCAGGTACATGTAAATACAAATAATTGAAAAATAAGGCGTAGAGGGGGGTGAAGAATAAAGCGTAAAAGGGTGAAGAATAAGGTGAAAAAAAAGGAAGGGGATCATATTCCAAGATTAATCAGGTGTAGTGGCCCTGGTGTTTTGAGCATTTCCAACTTATCTTGGAAATGAAGTGGAACTTGCTACTGGCTTGGGCAACATGGGAAAGTCATAGTGCTCTGACATCAGCAACAGAATTGAATCAGGCTGGAAAATGGGAGCACATGGGAGGCCACTGGGAAGTTTGACCTTAGTTTTAAGTGAACCATTTGGATTTGAGTGAAGCTTTTGCAGAGTCTGTTAGTTATTTCAGTGCTTCATATAGGTGAATCTTGCAGTTGTTTATATTGCTTCACTCTCTGAATGCTTTCTTGGTGTCAGAGATCATAAAAATACCCAGCTGTCTGTGCAAAGTGAAGGGGCAAGGTTTAGACTTTGGTCTCCAGTAGGCTAACAGGACTCCTATTGCAGATGTGACTCGGTATGCAAAGCCATCTCAGCGAGATAGCTACAGGAAGTCACCGGAGGCACCCCAAGAAAACCAGTATGAGTAAATCTGGATACTGTAACAGTTCAGGATATACAAACCAGTTCTTTGTAATCCAGCCTTATACTGCTGAAGTAATCTGTTAGGATTACAGATACTCAAGTTCCTTTTATGGCAACTCAGAACAGGGCAGCCATCTATATTATTAATAATAATGAAACAGCTGGCATTCACCCTTTGGATTTTTGAAACAGTTGAGTATGTCATATAAACTATGAACATAAACAGCCAAATGTAAACTCATGTGTGGTATATGTGAAGGGATCAGCAAAGATGAGCAGATGTAAAGATTTTAGGAAGACTTAAGTTGCTGACTGCAGCTTTACACATCTTGTAGTGACAATTTGCTCACTCAGCTGATCTCTTTACATATCCATTACACGCCCTCATGGCTTGAATTTAACAAGAGGGATGTTTTTTGAGCCGAGGCACTTGTCACACACCCATTCTGCATAAACTTCCCCCGTCAGCAGATGATACGCTCCTTCTGTTAGTCCTGTACATACTCTGAAACATAAAATCAACCATTTACAAGAATTCAAATAAACAAGTAATATACATATTTTGGCATTTTAACATACAGTATAAGAACCATTCATAGATAATTACTGTACATACTGTATTACTATTATTTCAATAAGAATAACTGCAATAATATGCAGGAATGTTACCAAAATACATGTTTTCACACCTTACAAAACTAACAAACAACATGGAAATTCCATTTTAGGAATGAGGAAACTTAGTTTTCTTCAATTCACTCTTGTGACTAATAGTCTATACTGTGCTTTAATTCACTCTTGTGACTAAGTTGTGAGGGGAAACAAACAACAGCAACAGCGTAAGTACAACAACCAAGCTTGAGCCTTTATCATCATCAACAGTACCAAAATTTCAGCCCATCCTCCTGTTTTGGTAGTACTTATAGTAACAATGAGAACCACAGTACTGTATATATACCAACGTACAACGAAATTATAATGTAGAATTCTGAACTATTGAGTTGGACAAACCGGAAAACAATTTTTTATTTGTGTTGATTTGACAAACTAAACTAACCTAACCTAACCTTCCTAGGTTAATACACGATATATGAGGGCACACACACGTACAGTACAGTACATGTGTGTGCTATACTAGGACTAGGATTATTTGTGTTTTAGCTTTATTTATTTTAAAAAAATTCCTTACTAGTCAGTAAACTACTGTCTAAAAGCTAAGAACATACAAATTCTGACTATTGACGATCGTCATAATAGGTACTATTTAAACAGGAGGATGGGTTGCAAAACTTCCCATTTTCAAGTAATGGAGAGGTATCAACTCAGAGGAGAGAGGGAAAACAGTGTAAGATTTGAAGGCTAAATATATTCAAACACAACACTATAGACCACATCTTATACATTACAAGCATTACAAAGAACAGCATCACTACACATCAGCAGATCATCCAGACCAGCATCCCAATGCTTAATAAGACTAGGTGGAGAGTGTTTCTCCTGAGCTGTGATATACCAACATTCAATACCTTTACACAAACTGCTGCAACCAAGCCTTGTTCCATACCACTTCTTGTGTACTGCTGACAATCCCCACTTTATACCTAAACATTCACACACACACACACCCACCTGTGTACAGGAATTGTAGCAGATGTGTGGAAAAAGGCTAACATAGTTCCAATCTACAAAAGTGGCAGCAGGGAAGACCTCCCCCCCCCTCAATTATAGACCTGTATCATTGACAAGTGTAATAGTCAAAATATTGGAAAAAATAATAAAAACTAAAGGGGTAGAACACCTGGAGAGAAATGATATAATATCAGACAGACAGTATGGTTTTCGATCTGCAAGATCCTGTGTATTGAATTTACTCAGTTTCTATGATCGTGCAACAGAGATTTTACAGGAAAGAGATGGTTGGGTTGACTGCATGGAGTCCATATCTAGTCAATCGTAAGACTAAACTGGAAAAGGTTCCACTCTTTGCCACCAGACTAATACCCGAACTGAGGGGTATGAGTTACGAGTAGAGACTACGGGAATTAAACCTCACATCACTGGGAGACAGAAGAGTTAGAGGGAACATGATCACCACATACAAGATTCTCAGAGGAATTGATAGAGTAGATAAAAACAGGCTATTTACCACAAGGGGTACACGCACTAGGGAACACAGGTGGAAACTGAGCGCCCAAATGAGCCATAGAGACATCAGAAAGAATTTTTTCTGTGTCAGAGTAGTAGACATATGGAATGCATTAGGAAGTGATGTGGTGGAGGCTGATTCCATACACAGCTTCAAGTGTAGATATGATAGAGCCCAGTAGGCTTAGGAACCTGTACATTCGTTGATTGACAGTTAATAGGCGGGGACCAAAGAGCCAGAGCTCAACCCCCGCAAGCACAATTAGGTAAGGACAATTAGATAAGTACACAGGAAAGGCTACGGGAAATGCAACTTACGACACTGGAAGACAGAAGAGTAAGGGGAGACATGATCACTACCTACAAAATCCTCAGGGGAATTGACAGGGTAGACTAGGATAAACTATTCAACACTGGTGGTACGCGATCAAGGGGACACATGTAGAAACTGAGTACCCAAATGAGCCACAGGGATGTTAGAAACAACTTTTTCAGTGTCAGAGTATTGAACAGGTGGAATGCATTAGGCAGTGATGTGGTGGAGGCTGACTCCATACACTGTTTTAAATGTAGATATGATAAGAGCCCAGTAGGCTCAGGAATCTGTACACCAGTTGATTGACGGTTGAGAGGCGGGACCAAAGAGCCAAAGCTCAAACCCCGCAAGCACAACTAGGTGAGTACAAGGAAGGACAGAAGAACTCTGGAAGACATGATCACCACATACAAGATTTTCAGGGAAATTGACAGGGGTAGACGAGGATGGATTATTTAACATGGGTGGTACAAGGGGACACAGGTGGAAGGCGAGTACCCAAATGAGCCCCACAGACATTAGAAAGAACCTTTTCAGTGTCAGAGTAATTAGTAAATGGAATGCATTAGGCTGACTCCATACACAGTTTCAAATGTAGATATGATAGAG
Source organism: Procambarus clarkii (assembly GCF_040958095.1). Classification (NCBI taxonomy): domain Eukaryota; kingdom Metazoa; phylum Arthropoda; class Malacostraca; order Decapoda; family Cambaridae; genus Procambarus; species Procambarus clarkii. The sequence continues at coordinate 38,608,791 of NC_091159.1, read as the reverse complement.
CTTGAGAAGCTCAGGAATCTATACACCAGAATATTGGCAGTTGAGAGGCGGGACCAAAGAGCTAAACTCTACCCCCACAAGCACAACTAGGTGAGTACACAGACATGCAACAAATGGCTTTCAGAACTGAAAGACAAAAGCTATAAGGAGAGGTTAGACATTAAATATGGCAAAACTAGAAGATAGAAGAAAAAAAAGGTGACATGATCACTATGTACAAAATAGTAAATGAATCAACAAAATTTATAATATTGAATTCTCGAGACCTGGAACTTCAAGAACAAAAGGTCACAGATTCAAAGCTAACTAATCAAAGCTGCAGAAGAAATATAAGAAAATTTACTTTCACAAACAGTGTGGTAGACTGTTGGAACAAGTTAAGTGAGAAGGTGGCAGAAGCCAAAAGTGACAGTAGTTTCAAAGTGTTATACTGTATAACAAAGAGTACTGGGAGGATGGGACACCATGAGCGTAGCTCTCATTCTGTAAGTATAGTACACTTAAGTAATTACACACACAGTAGTGTTCCACAGGGCTGTCGTAGAACCATGTTAATGTTTGCAGATGATGCAAAGTTAATGAGGAGAGTAAAAACTGAAGAGGACTATAAGGTGCTGCATAAAGACCTTAAACTTCACGAGTGGGCAGATATATTGCTGCTGGAATTCAATCCAAATGAGTGCAAAGTCATGAAAATGGGTGAGAGAGATAGGAGACCTGTATTTAACTGTACCATAAGAGAAAGGCAATTACAAGAAACAAAAAGAGAAAAAACCTAGGAGTAAACACAATCCTAACATCAACACCAGAAGCTCATGTGAACGTCAGTGGAAGCTGGACATGCAGTCGAAACAAGAGATGTAAGGAAGTTCTCATTCTCTGTATGGATGGTTGGCAAGTGGAATGCATTGAAGGAAGAGTGAAACCTTCCTTCATTACTGAAACCAATTCCATCCGTATCTTTAAAAAATAAATATGATGAACACATGAATGTTGAAGAAGTTAATAATCAGCATGCCAGGTATAAAGGTGAGGAGATGAGGAATAAAGACCTAGATTTCACTCTTCTGTAATCACTGACAGGTAACCACTCTCACCCACCACAGAGTCCAACAAGGGAAGGTACAAGCATGCAGGTAACCACAAGAGTAACAAGGTGACTACATGCAGGTAACTACAGGAGATTCTGAATAGCAGCCCAGGTTCACCAGCCAGACCAGCCAACTGATTCAGTGAGACCCACTGAATCACCCGCTTTACCCTTATCCCACCACCAAGGAAGTGTGTTGCCCAGCAAGGGCTACACCCACTAGGCTTCATGATTAGATAAATGAACAAAATGGAATACATGGGGCTCCTTGCATGGCCCACACACAGGTAGTGAAGCCACATGGACATAATTAGCTTGTGCACCATCACAGCAGACAGGAGAAGGAGCAAAATCCACCATGAATTGAACCTGGAGAGGGTTCTGAGAGTTCTACTCCTTATGCCTTGTAAGAGCTTAGTCCAAAAGACTGTTGTTTAGGGCAGTCTGCAGGCCCACTTATAACCCAGTTAGTCCAGCATTTCTTGAAGAAATTGTATTTTTCTTGTAGTAGTCCACTTCTGTTCTGGCAACATTTCCTTATATTTGCTAGAGGATACTGAACAGCAATGGAACTCAGATGTTCATATAGTGTTCTTTGATTGTGCCTGTAGTACCTCTACTTTTCACTGGCTCTATTCTGCATTTCCTATGCAGACGAGGAGTCACAATTTTCTACCCTGCATTTCTTACCATATTGTTTACTCTGGTATATCGTCATTTTACTCTACAAATTGGGGACCTGGCATTCCAGTATTGTCCATATATACTATGTGATACCTCTCTTGTCCCCTTTCAATAGAGAACATTTTGAGAGCTTTGAGATGGTCTCAATAATTTATGTGCTTTATTGTATATGTGTGCCTTTTTCGGCAATCTCTCCTGCTCTGAAGGAGTGCCGAGTATTGAGCAATATTCAAGGCAGGACAGCACAATTATTTTGATGCTATATTTACTTGGTTATGCTCCTTAAACATTAGGTCGTCAGACATTCTTATTCCTAGATCCTTTACTTCTTGCCTTTCTTATATGAATAGGTCTGATCATGTCTTTTATCCTGTACAGTATTTTGTTTAAGGTCTCAATTTTTTTCATACCTAAGAGCCTTGAATTTATTACTGTTAACCATCATGTTAATTCCCTCTGCCCAATCAAAAATGATATTAATATCAGCTTGTAGATTTTCAATGACCTTTACAGAAGTAATTTTCATGCTGAGTTTTTTGTCATCTACAAAAGATGACACAAAGGTATGATCAGTATTTTTGTCTATACTATATGTGATATGAGAATAAGAAAAAGCAGTGGTGAAAGGACTGTGCTCTGAGGTACAGAGCTTTTCACTGTGGTTGGATTTGATTTTGTTTGATTGACTGTTACTCTTTACATTCTGTTTGACAAGAAATTGAATATTAAACCAAGGAATTAGCTTATCAATACTTTAACTTGGTTAGTTAAATGAATTTTGAGGTTCAGTCCCTGAGCCCATTATACTTCTAACTTTATCCACTACCACCCACAGGATGGGTATGGGATGCATAATAAATGAACTAAACTAAAAAATAAAAAAAAAATAAACATTTGAATCGGTCATTCATTATGTCGTTCACAATATAAAGTGTCACTCACATACTATAGACAAAAAGTGAAAACAAGAATGAACATATAATAGTTAAGGTTGCCCAGGTTGTTGTTTTTTGTTTCATATTATTTATGACATTGTGTAGTACTTTTGTGAGTAATTTTCCTATTTATAGCTACTGTACAAATAAAGTGAGCTGAGTTCTATCAAGAAAAGTGTGACAAAGGTGGAAAGTGTAATTAACCCTTTAACTGCGCCACCTCCAAATATGACATCCCCCTCCCCTCCAGTGCGCAGGAAATAAATTATTTTGAAAAAATTCGTTTGTTTTTTTTATAGTGTCAAAAACCCTTCCCTCAGTATGGGCATGTCAAAAAAATTTTGAAATTGTACTTACTTTGGCTGCTATGGGTATCGTAAGTTGGCGCGTGACGTCATCATTCCCCGTTCGCCCATGATGTACGCTCCCGGGGCCAGTAGGGCGCCCAGGGCGGGGCGAGCGAGTTGCCGCGAATATATTTTTGTTCATTTTTTTGCGTGTTTTTACATGCTAATCCTATGTATAATGAATACGTATACTATATTATGGCAGTAAAACATCTGTACTGTCTGAGGACACTGTATTACGTGCATGACACTTGTGTACACATATGTTGCACATATTTACCATGTATCATGCTAATTTATGTACTGTATATACAATCTATTTACAGACTATACACTGTCACACACTATATACATTCACCATTAACACATTCAGAACACTGCGAGTATGAGCAGCCACACCAAGCCAGCCCTCCCTCACTCCTCCAACATTGTATTTGCCAACATTGCTCCTCCCATCATACAGTTATTCACACCAATGTTTCATGTTCATTTATGTATATTTACAACATATATACACACTATACACTGTCACACACTATATACATTTACCATCAACACATTCAGAACATCGTGAGTGTGAGCAGCCACACCCAGACAGGCCCTCCCTCACTCCAACATCTTACTCGCCAACATTGCTCCTCCCACCATACTGTTATTGTTTTTATTACACTATTTACACATGTTATATATACCTAACTACATGTTTTATTTACCAGAACTATGCAAGTAAGCCGGTATTGTGTCCAAACAATACAGTGGCCACCATACACTGCATGAGAAATCACACAGCTGACAGCAGACGACGCTACGATTACGACGTCACCTCCCTCCGGGGAGCCGGTCGGCCCAGCGGACAGCACGCGGGACTTGTGATCCTGTGGTCCTGGGTTCGATCCCAGGCGCCGGCGAGAAACAATGGGCAGAGTTTCTTTCACCCTATGCCCCTGTTACCTAGCAGTAAAATAGGTACCTGGGTGTTAGTCAGCTGTCACGGGCTGCTTCCTGGGGGTGGAGGCCTGGTCGAGGACCGGGCCGCGGGGACACTAAAGCCCCGAAATCATCTCAAGATAACCTCAAGATAACCTCCCTCACCAAAATAGCTCCTCTCAACATACTCCTGTTGCTGTTATTACACTATACACACACACACACTGTATATACCCATGTACATGTGTGTTACCCATAGTGAACCACAAAGGTAGTATGGTGAGCAAAACAAGAGTGGCTGCCACACAATGAGGCTACCTCAATTCTCTCCCTTCCTCACCAAAATTCCTCCTTCCACAATCCTATGCACAATGGTAATTATAACCACAATCCTGGTCACTAATTCCTGTAAATGAATAATTGACCACACGTTTATTTTGAAAAGGAACCTAAGAAGTCATTTGAAGATTCCTAGATGCCAAAATAATGCTGTGGTGCTGTGGCTAGTGCTGTGAACATTGTGAACAGCATTGAATAACTGATATTTGAACATTGTACTCAGTCATTATCACACTCAGGCTCTTCTATAATACTATCATGGCTAAATAATACAAGGTATATATATATTTTGACATTATTAGGCGATGCTGTGGTCACACGCTGAACAGCAGTGCTGAGCGCTCATGCTGCGAGAGCCAGCCTTGGTTGCTCACTCACTACTGAGGCTCTTACACCCGGGAATGTGGACCATGATTTTCTTTAAAGATGGTGTCTGTTTACAAGAGTCCTGAGGAAGCTGATGTGAACCCCATGTAGCAGCGGGAGTTTTGAATGGAACGTGAAAAATAAAAATACCTGGAGACGCGTAGTGCACCCCAGACGTGGGCCTGCAGGCGCATTGCGCAGTTAAAGGGTTAAACACTTCCCAAAGTTATGATAATTTTAACCCATGTCAAATGCCTTTAATAATTAAAAAATCCAAAAATCTAACCTGTGAAACCAGAAGTTGCAACCAGATTCGCAGAGGATGGCTTGGTCATTGTCGTGTACCTCCTTGTGGCAGATTCCACATGGATAGATGGGCGGAGCATTGGGGTTTTGAGGGTTGAAAACCATCGGCTGGTCGGGCGGGTAAACCTAAAATTATTGTGTGAATCAGGGACCTACTGGCGGAGAAATTGGCCCCGATTTTTAGTTTTAAGTAAAAGTTCAGGCTCAAAAAAATTAGTTAGGGTCCAACTCCGCAACGTAAAGTTACTCTACTTTGGTTAGTATTCAGATATATTAACTATGAAAGGGTGTTAAGCTGAAAAAAGTAAGTTAGTTTAATAAATATCATGAGCTTTAATCACATGAAGTATACTTACATTGTTTTTTAATTTGGCTATATTTTAATGGTTTTTAATGTTTTCATTACTATTTGTGTTTTGAAATGGAAATAGTTGACTTTGGAAACATTTTGACATTAAAATTTACCTGAACATTTGTAAAAATAACAAAAATATGTCCTTGACAATTGCACCAAGACGTTTTTGCCGAAAAAAGGTGAGCAGTGCAAGGGTTAAAAACACAAAGGAAGTTAGTAAAGATTATTCTAATACAGGTACTGGTTTTTTACTTCAATGCATCTAAGCTATCTGACAGCTTTTAGCATGCAATACTGTACATGTAACATAAAATTTATAAAATATTTATAGCAATCTTTGATTTGTAATCTTTGATTTTTTGAGTTAAATCCTGATAATGGGAACACACAGAAAAAAACCAGCATTGAATGTAATGAAACGCCATCTTCTGGGTGAGCCCTGGAGGCTTCCTGGAGCTATCAGACTGATATGCTGTATATTAGTCTGGGGCATTACCAGGACTGAAAGAGCAGAAGCCCCTGCACCGGAGGAGAGCATGAAGCTCACCTACCCGACCCCCAGAGGTCAATACCAACAGAAACAGAGCCTGTTTCTGAAAAAAACGATCTTTTTTTCCTTCTGGAAAAACAATCTTGAACCGAAGGGGCCACCTTAAACCGAGGAGAAGAGAGAAAGGAGAGCATTCAGTCCAAGGACCAGGATGGCTCAGGCAGCACATGAGCAGGCCAGAGGTGAAACAAAGAACAAGAAAGCTTACTGAATGGGGCGGAAGTGACATCCACCCCAAACGCATGCTGAAGCAGCTCCACCAGCACCGCACGTTAAGAGGTGACAGTATTCTGCATCAAATGATGGTCCTGAAAAAGACAAGAAAGAAAGAAAGAACAAAACAACCTGATCAGAAATATCAGACAACCAACGAAGAGAGAGAAAATGGCAAAAAGATCGCGAGGAGACTCCATACTGTCGCCGAGACGAAGCTTGCAGGTGGGACACTATCAAAGAAGCCACCCGATTACCATACAAATGGTGATATACCCGCATCAAAAATACCACACGTGAAGAGCAGAGGAGTAGACCTAACCAGCCATGTTCCGCACAGGCCCGATCTGCTGATAGAGGTGGAGCCACGAAAAACGCGCAAGGGGCTGACCACCAAGGCAAGGGGTCACAAGGATAACTCTCAGGGAAAAGTCCAACAGAGCCAGAACACGAAGCAACAACTGGACCGGGAGGAAAGAGATACAGGTAACCCCACCTCGAACAGTCATGCCGAAAGGCATCCACCACGACGGCTCCGCAGTCTGGGAAGGGTGCCACATATATCGTGAGACACAGATACCATGTCGACGCAAAGAGGTTTACCTCCGGGAGCCCATACGTCTGGCAGAGCCAACTGAAGGAGACAACATCAACCGTCAATTCCGTGGATAATGGAATGAATCAAGACAGACAGTCTGCCAGGATGGGACACTACCTGAATATAAACCCGCATAGCGAGCAAAACCCCGAGAATCCAGCAGATGAGTCACTCGAAGCAACCAGCCCTAAAGAACCAAGGACCGAAGAGAACCCCCACGGTTCAGACAATGAACCACCAGTGAGCAGTCCGAATGGAGCAGGATAGTGGAGCCCTGAGTGACCAAACCCTCCGAAGCGACAGCCAAACCGTCGCAAACTCCTGCACTGTGCTGTAAGTTCGACGAAGAACGGAGCCCTCCACCCTGGCCAGCCTGATGAGCACTGGTTATAAAACCCCAGCCAAGAGACGAGGCATTCGTGAACACATTGAGCGAGGGTTCTGGTAGGCACTAAGGCACTGAACCCTGAAAAACCCAAAGAGGAAGCCAGCGACACAGCAACCAACGCAAGGCCCACGGAGTCTGAATCCAGCGATCGTGAGAGACAGAAGGGGACGGCCCCGAAGGAACCAGAATGGATGCCGAAGCAGGTAAACCAGCATGGCGAAGTTCAGACACCTGCACAACTGCTTGAGCAACCATTGAGTGACCCAAGACCCTTTCCCCAGAGACAGCTGAAGGCGGGACTGCAGCCACAGCAATGCCTCTGGAGGGAGAGACATGGAAGCAGACTGAGAGTCCTACACACAAGGCCTAGCAGACACAAACGGACCACCTCGACCCAGGTAAAACACGCGAATATGCAAGGTGCCAGATTCAAGCCAAAGGGATGGCAACAAAAGCAGTAAGCCTGCCGCCCCACCACGAAACCTAACCATCCCTTAACCCCAGATGAATTGGGACGTGCCATTACGTGTCCCAGAGGTCCAAAGACACCATCCAAGCATCCGGCTCCAAAAGAAACTGGAACTGAGACATTATGGTCATCCGAAAGGAGGGGCAAAGAATCCAGGGGTTCAGATGGGACAAGTCCAGAATGAATCTCAGATCCGCACAACCCCATTTCGGCATTGGAAACAAGCGGGAAACCCACCTGAGGGACGTGGTCATTTCGACCACGCCCAACCACACCCACTCAAAGATGACCCAACGCTGCACAGGGTAAGAAGCCTGCTGCATGAGCCTCGAACCCCCTGAAGGAGGAGGAACCATCAATGTCACCACAGGCCGGATGATATGACCCGAAATGCCCACAAATCTTCGGACCAGGCATGAGCAAACAGTACGAGCCTCCACCCCATCAATGGGGCGACCCACGAATGGGCCGACACCCCTTACGAGAAGCCGGCCAACGAGCAGAGCAAACATCACGCCGACGAGATGACGACCGCTCCGAAGGAAGAGCCGGCTCAGAAACTGGCACCAATGGCCCACAACGACTGGAAGAACTCTGAACCCTGGCACGACCCTTTCGAGAAGTCCAAGCACGGCCATCCCAGAGAACCAACAAGTCCCACATAGGACGACAACTAGACGAAGCCGCCTGCAGAAATTGAGCAACTGGAGCCTCCGCAAACAGCAACGGACAAAAAAACCAGCGTTGAATGTAATGAAACGCCATTTTCTGGGTGAGACGCGGAGGCTTCCCGGAGCTATATTGGGCTAATGTGTATATATTAGACCACGATAATAGTCAATCGAAGGAGTTCTAGGCCTACTGGGGACCAGAGCCAGAACCTGGCCCCCCTCAAGAGAGGCACGAGGAGCAATGGCCTAAAGACACCTCCGTGTAATTGGAAGCAGTCTTTGTCTGCTATCTACCAGGTCAGGCATCCAGAAAGTTAGGAATTCCAAAACAAACTACTGATGATCAAATAATTTGCAAACCGAAAACCAAACTAGCAACAGAACTCCCCAATCAAAACCAAGGAAACAAGTATGACGTCACTGCAAATGCTGTGCATCCGTCTGTGCAACCCCCCCCCCTCCCCAGAAAGGGGACGGGGAGGTCCCAGACCTCCATGCCGGCAACTCTTCTCAGTTCAGAGGCTGAGTATCAAAAACGTGAAAAACTGCCAACCGGAGGGAGGGAGGGTTGCCAGGGGAGCCTCCGGGTCTCACCCAGAAAATGGCATTTCATTACATTCAAGGCTGGTTTTCTGTGGAGAGCCCCTTCGGCTCCCCGGAGCTACCTAACCAAACATAAAGAAAAAGAGGGACTTACCCAGGAGGTGGTCGTCAATATTATATTCAGAGGTTGAAAATGGGAAATAGATTCACGGAAAATGAAAAGGAAATGTGTGAAACATTAAACGAAAAGTTCCAAAGTGTGTTTGTACAAAATGAAATCTTCAGGGAACCAGATACAATAAGAATTCCAGAGAACAACATAGAGCACATAGAGGTGTCTAGAGACGAAGTGGAAAAAAATGCTCAAGGAGCTAAATAAGAACAAAGCAGTTGGTCCAGATGGAGTTTCACCATGGGTTCTGAGAGAATGTGCACCTGAGCTCAGCATTCCACTTCAACTGATTTTTCAGGCATCCCTGTTTACAGGAGTTGTAGCTGATGTGTGGAAAAAGGCTAACATAGTTCCAATCTACAAAAGTGGAAGCGGGGAAGACCCCCTTAATTATAGACCGGTATCATTGATAAGTGTAATAGTCAAAATATTGGAAAAAATAATTAAAACTAAATGGGTAGAACACCTGGAGAGAAATGATATAATATCAGACAGACAGTATGGTTTTCTACCTGGAATATCCTGTGTATCGAATTTACTCAGTTTCTACGATCGAGCAACAGAGATATTACAGGAAAGAGATGGTTGGGTGGACTGCATCTATCTGGACCTAAAAAAGGCTTTCAACAGAGTTCCATGTAAGAGGTTGTTCTGGAAACTGGAAAATATTGGAGGGGTGACAGGTAAGCTTCTAACATGGATGAAAAATTTTCTGACTGATAGAAAAATGACGGCAGTGATCAGAGGGAATGTATTGGACTGGAGAAATGTCACAAGTGGAGTATCACAGGGTTCAGTTTTTGCACCAGTGATGTTTATTGTCTACATAAATGATCTACCAGTTGGTATACAGAATTATATGAACATGTTTGCTGATGATGCTAAGATAATAGGAAGGATAAGAAACTTAGATGATTGTCATGCCCTTCATGATGACCTGGACAAAATAAGTATATGGAGCACCACTTGGCAAATGGAATTTAATGTTAATAAATGCCATGTTGGAAAGAATACGGTCCAGAGATCAAGCAGGCTCAGGCAGCACATAAGAAGGCTGGAAGTGAAACTATGTGTGAGACGAAATCTCATACTATCACCGAGAAGAAGCACACAAGTGAGACTACTAATTCAGCAACTTGCTTGCCATAAAGATGGTGATAGATCTGCATAAAACACCAGACTTGAAGATCAGAGAAGGACAAAAATGTGAAGTACTGTATGTCACTGGGCTGACCATTTGTCACTGAGAGGTACTGCAGAAAAATGCCCAGGTTTTTCTGCAACAAAAACACCATGCAAGCAGCTCCTGAAACCAAGGCTGAGGAGGCCACCAAAGAGCCAGAAGGATCACCCTTGCCCTGTAGGACTTCAACCTGGCCAGGACTCGGAGCAATATACTGACCAGGGGGAAGAGGTATAGGAACTTCCCCTCATCCAGTCTAAGTCTCTTTTCATTCCTAGTAGCTTAGCATCATCATCAAACATGTTCATATAATTCTGTATTTCTTCTGGTAGGTTATGTAGACAATGAACATTACCAGTGCAAGAACTGAACCCTGTGGTACTCCACTCATGACATTTCTCTGATCTGATACATGGCTTCTAATTACTGCCTTCATTTTTTGCCTTATCAATAAACAGATATCTATGTATGCATGTACTCAATCATGCACACAACAATGCAGAAAATATAAGAGACCCAAAACAAGAAATAACCAATTGCTTTCAAAAGAAAAAAGAGAAAGGAAAACAAATTCTCTGACAAGCAAAAGGTTTCTCGCATATAAACTACCATTTGTCAAGTAATTTGTTGTAATCTCTTTCTATAGTCCCCTAAAGATAAAAGTACATAAAAGTGATTATCTAATTCTATATCCACATGTACATACAATGTATGTACAGAGCCCTTTTAATAACTGGCATAAAAAAAATGTATTAACTGACCTTTCCTGAGCTGACTGGCATTGGTTTGGGTCCCATGTTAGGACCTTGGCCATTATTCATTCCTGGCCCATTGTTCATTCCAGGACCATTCATGGGTGGCATCGGCCCATTCATGCCCGCCATGCTGGTCATCTGACTCATAGTGGTCATGGGCATACCCGACCCCGCCATGGATGTGTTCATACTCATGCCATTCATATTGTTCATGTTCATTGGCCCAGACATGGGGCCATTCATGGGGCCATTCATAGGGCCACTCATGGGACCATTCATGGGACCATTCATGGGGCCATTCATGGGGCCATTCATGGGGCCATTCATGGGACCATTCATAGGACCATTCATAGGACCATTCATGGGACCACTCATGGGACCATTCATGGGCCCATTCATGGGGCTACTCATAGGTCCATTCATTGGTCCATTCATGGGACCATTCATGGGTCCATTCATAGGTCCATTCATGGGTCCATTCATGGGGCCATTCATGGGACCATTCATGGGACCATTCATGGGACCATTCATAGGACCATTCATGGGTCCATTCATGGGCCCTCCAGGTCCCATGGGTCCACTCATTGGCCCATTCATGGGACCACCTGGACCCATTGGCCCTCCTGGACCCATAGGACCATTCATTGGTCCCCCCATTGGACCATTCATAGGTCCACCCATCCCCATGTTTTTCATATTTATACTATTCATATATGGCATACTCATGGGGCCCATTGGTCCATGGCTCATAGGTCCTGGCCCTGGTCCTGGCCCAGGCCCTGGCCCAGGCCCCATGCTGGTCGAGGACGGCGCTGACACTGACGGAGAATCATCGAAGGGATTCGATGCCACAATGGTGTCTCCATAACCTGCAAGTATGGAACACATCTTCACATCACATAATGACAATACATGATGGCACTTTCAACAGAGAACTCGGAGATCTTGTAACATCATATTTCATAGCAGACAAGCGATGAAAACATGACTTCTTGAGTTTTCAAGTACACAATATATTTTCCTGTGCATAATTATTATTTATATGTACAGTAATTAAAAATTCTTGTTCATATATTATTTATATACTGTACAGTATCTGAAAATGCTGATACTGTACATGTATAATATCATGCGTTGTAAGAAAAATATAAAAAATTTGTGATTTTGGCCAATTTTTCGGAAATCTTAGTTTTACACAAATTAAATATGGACTGATATCATCCAGATTGATTAGGGGACCTTGTGTTGTCAATTTAAATAAATCATTAGATTGGCTCTGAGGCCAATAATAACAGTACACATGAAGACAATAAATCACTGTGATCTATCACACATACCTTCTATCATATTTCTCAAAACATTTGATATTTTTTTATAACATTAATAAACTTTAAAGGAAAGGAAAGAAAAATATGCACAAGTTGTATAAGAGAAAGAAACAATCAAGGGAGTAAGTTTGGAAGCCAGGAACAGAAATGAGAAGTCAGGATCTGACGTCAGGCAGACAATTAAAAAAAAAACAGCGTTGAATGTAATGAAACGCCATTTTCTGGGTGAGACCTGGAGGCTCCCCTAAGCTATCCAGGCCGATATGCTAATGTCAGACTTTGGCATCAGTCATGTGTATATGGAGTTCTGTGGGCTTACCGGGGACCATGAGCCAGAACCTGGCCCCCTCAGAAGAGGCACGAGGAGCAATGGCCTATAGAAACTCCCATGTGGTTGGAAGGATTCTATTTCTGCCATCGACCAGGTCAGGCTCCCAAAAAGGTAAGTGCCCCAAAACAAACCCCTATTCTGGTGAAAATTGAGATGAAAAGCCGAACAAGTGGATAGAACTCCCAAACAGAAACGGGCAAACGACTATGAGCATCACACCCTACTACAGTATATGGCAAGATGACGGCCCTAAACCTCCACAAGAGAAGGACCAGGCCATGCCAAGAAAACATAGCAAACCGACGAAGGGACAGAAAGAAAAGGGAAGGACCGCCAAAGAAAACCCCACACCACCACCAAGACAAAGCACGCAGGTGGGACACCATCAACGAAGCCACCTGACCACCATCAGATGGTGAGATACTTGAGGCAGAACCGAACCAGCCCTGCCATGGACCGATCGAACATAGGAAGAGGCGGAGCCGCAGGAAAACCTCAGGTGTGACCACCGAGCAAGCAGAGCCGGAACCCAAGCCGGCAAGGAATGAGAAGGAACGCCTGCCGTACAGAAAACATCCCAAGATCCCAATGCTAGCGAGCTTGCCAGAAATCGGAGACACTATGGTTCCGATGCGAGACTCGTGAGAAGTCACACCGCGAGATCCAGAAAATGTGCCTAGACAGAGCACGGAGAGAAGATATAATGACAAAAGAACGAGACAGTATCGAAAACCAAGAAGCAGAATGGAAGAGGACCACCGAGTCCAAAAAAAAGGACTGGAGGGAAACCTCACTGTAAGAAGACAGACGTTCCAACAATGCGGGAAGAATTGAAGACCTTCTTAAACCCCAGAGAACTCACAGAAACAAACAAAATCATGAAGGCTCATAAAGGCACAGTCACACCCGAGACCAAAAATCATGCAGAACCCCGATAATAGGGGAACAGGATCCCGACATGACGGAGAATTCCCATCCCAGAGAAAAGGGGGTAGAAACGGAGAAAAGTACCCACCGATAGGACGGAACCAAGGGCCTCGTAGCCTGGTGGATAGCGCGCAGGACTCGTAATTCTGTGGCGCGGGTTCGATTCCCGCACGAGGCAGAAACAAATGGGCAAAGTTTCTTTCACCCTGAATGTCCCTGTTATCTAGCAGTAAATAGGTACCTGGGAATTAGTCAGCTGTCACGGGCTGCTTCCTGGGGTGTGTGTGTGTGTGTGTGTGTGTGTGTGTGTGTGTGTGTGTGTGTGTGTGTGTGTGTGTGTGTGTGTGTGTGTGTGTGTGTGTGTGTGTGTGGTGTGGGGAAAAAAAAGTAGTTAGTAAACAGTTGATTGACAGTTGAGAGGCGGGCCAAAAGAGCAAAGCTCAACCCCCGCAAACACAACTAGGTGAATACCTGAAGGGGCAAGGATCCGAACCCGGGGAGGGGCCGACGCAACTCGTACGCAAAGGGGGGGGAAGGAAAAATCCCACTCCCCATAACCGCAAACCCCGCTCAGAGGGTAGAAAACCCCTGCGGGGTCCAACGGAGCCCAAGGCCCCCCAAGTCAGCCGCTCCCCAACCCTAGGGAAACTCCACGGCAGGCCCCAGGGCCGAGCCGTCCCCCCAAAGCCCCAGCCTCATAAGAAAAAGCCGGGGCAGCCGGAAATTTACTAAGGAAGGAAGCACACTGGCACTCATACAACCCAGCTGGAGGAACAGGCTCGAATGCCTCCGTCGCTACCCTGGAAGGGGAAACCCCCGAGACTGCCAGAGTCTCAAGATCATTGAATCCCTGCCCCGACCCCGAACCCACAGACAGAAAGGATCCGGATGCAGGGAGGACGGGGGAGGGGGGCATACGAAATCACAACAGGGAAAAGACAACTGGGTGAGGAAGGAACAAAACCGAAGCAACCAACACCCCCGAGCCCCGTCACAACAATCAAAATGGAGCAGCCTCGGGGTTTCCGGGGAGCAAACAACCTACCACATTGCAACCACCTGAACCCAACGTGCAATGTCTGTGCTGCCTGCACCCACATAGTCAGCATAAGACCAGGTAACCGAGTCACAAATAAGCAACGAAACTCGCAGGACTCCGGGTCGAAGGTGCCACCAACCCCACAGGCAGCAGATGGAGGCAAAAACAATGAGTCACCCTGAGACAAAGGGACAGAGCAACCCTCGAACTCGCAAAAAGCGAGGGGGGACTCAGGGGTCACATCCATTGGACCCATGTGCCCCCGTGGGGAATCCCAGGGGTCCTGAGACGGAACTCATGCTCAGGGAAGCCCAGGCAGGGTACAGAGCACCACTTGGTTTCAGAACCCCTAGGGGACGAGACCCGTCGATTAACATGTAAGTTCGTAAACGAGAAATAGAGGGAAAAATAAACTTAAACGTAAAAAGAAATTTTTCAGAAGAATTTATGAAAAAAACTCGAGGGGAAAAAATCGACAGGTTCATAGCATGAATGCGACTGTATTTTGTTTGTACTCACCAATAAGTGAAGTCCTGATCCGCCTCATAAAAGTCCTTAATTGTTCCTAGCTGATTATTAAGATGTCTGGCAAACATCCTCTAGATGTTTCCTGCCAGCCTGCAGGAACATCCTGCCAGCCTGCCAACCTGCAGGCACATCCTGCCAGCTAGCCTGCCAACCTGCAGGCACATCCTGCCAGCCAGCCTGCCAACCTGCAGGCACATCCTGCCAGCCAGCCAGCCAGCCAGCCAGCCAGCCAGCCAGCCAGCCAGCCAGCCAGCCAGCCAGCCTGCCAGCCAGCCAGCCAGCCAGCCAGCCTGCCTGCCAGCCTGCCAGCCTGCCTGCCAGCCTGCCAGCCTGCCAGCCTGCCTGCCAGCCTGCCTGCCTGCCTGCCTGCCTGCCTGCCTGCCAACCAGCCAGCCAGCCAGCCAGCCAGCCAGCCAGCCTGCCTGCCTGCCTGCCTGCCTGCCAGCCAGCCTGCTAGCCTGCCTGCCAGCCTGCCAGCCTGCCTGCCAGTCAGCCTGCCTGCCTGCCAGCCAGCCAACCAGCCAGCCAGCCAGTCAGCCAGCCAGCCTCCCTCCCTGCCATCATGCTAACGGGTCAAGTGTGTTAGGCTTATCTTCGGGAGTGAGCCGGTCTCTCCCCCCCCCCTACATCCCATACTCTCTCTCAAAGGTCACGCGGTTCAACCGCGTGACTCCCTCCCTGCTTGCTTGCCAGCCAGCCAGCCAGCCAGCCAGCCTGCCAGCCTGCCAGCCTGCCAGCCTGCCTGCCTGCCTGCCTGCCTGCCTGCCTGCCTGCCTGTCTACCCACCAGCCTGCCTACCAGCCTGCCTTTCCCCCCCTCCCTAATTCTCACTACTTCCCTCCCTTCCTGACTGATGCAATGTGTGCATTTGGAGATAACATGGTGCACAGATGTTTCTTGATTGTGCACATATGTAAAACAAAAGCACAGAATGAACATTCCAGCCTCATGACACTTCAAAATAATAGGAATAATAGGCCATGAATCTGTGAAGTCATAGTGGGCAAATTGGACCATCTCCCACCCACCACCACAGACCAGCGTGACGCTTGGCGGACCCCTTCCTACCCGAACTTCGTTCGGGTAGCATGACTCCCCAACCCCAATCGGGAAACTGGAAGTTTTGGATAACTAAAGTTTGGAAACCAAGTAGTGCTCTATACTGCAAACTGGCGCCCAAGTCTACCAAACAACCTTTTAAGAACTGAACCCCCAGGATGTGTACACTTATGGGGACCTAGCAGGGAAAACCACCAGAAACAGAAGAGTACTCAGTACACAGGGGGGCAAGAACCAAGACAGACCATCCCCACCAGGCAGGCAAAGAAAAAGAAACCCCCGCAAGAGGACAGCGCACCCAGTTGGAACAGAGCCGGCCGCTATGATTGGTGAAAACAAGCTGCATAGTACCCTGCGCCCCTACCAGTGCAAACTGCCCCCCTACCCAAAGGCAAGCAAGGGAGACAGAACACCCAAGCACACAAAGGGTGGCCGAAAACCAAGCATTAAACTGCCTAGTTGGGGCAGAACCCAAGGAACTTGTGGAAGGTTGCCCCAAGGGCAGTACTAACTTTTTTTTTTGTACTCACCTAATGGTGCTTGCAGGGGTTGAGCTCTGGCTCTTTGGTCAAAGGAAACCCTAGGCGCATGCAGCCCGAGTACGGAAGAATCACTCCCGGCTCACGCACCACCTAGAAGACAGTCACCACAAACAAGGTCCAGTGCTGAAACAATCACTGAAGTCAGAGCACACGACCGTTACCTATAGTATCAGCCTCAGAACTGAGAGGTAGATTGCCGGCGCAGGGGTCTGGGGCTCCCCCTTCCCCCTACCGGGAATGGGGACCTGCGCAGACAGTGGCACGGGGACATGTGACATCATACTCGTTTGCCCGTTTCTGTTTGGGGAGTTTTATCCACTGGTTCGGCTTTCGTCACAATTTTCACCAGAATAGGGGTTTGTTTTGGAACGCTTACCTTTCTGGGTGCCGGACCCAGTCGATGGCAGACAGAGAATGCTTCCAACCACACGGGGGATTCTATTGGCCACTGCTCCTCATGCCTCTTCTAAGGGGGCCAGGTTCTGGCTTGTGGTCCCCGGTAGGACCACAGAACTCCATACACATGACTGATGCCAAAGTCTGACATTAGCATATCAGCCTGGATAGCTCTAGCAGCAAATTAGTGCAGAACACTGCAGACAGAATTCTATAATAATTTTTGGATGTTTGGAGGAGATACCATCTAAGGTCGACAGAACGTCAGAAGAGGAAAAAATCATTGAGAAAATACAGTAGTAGGTTTAGGGAAAGGCCTGCCAATGATGGAAAATATCAGTGATTTAGGAGAACAGGAAAGTGTGTAAAATGTATGTCTCAAGAGCAGAGGTCTTGAGTCACATCTTATTGACAAGAAAAAAATGTCTACATGTTATTATTTGACTGACAAATAATGTAATTCAAACAAGAGTTGTTTGCCGACATTCTGAAATAAACTATAATATTTGTTTTAGTTTGATTGTATTAAAATTTAACTTACAAAACATGAACAAGGCTGGAAGAGACACCAACATAAGCATGAACCTTATATACTGTACTTAATCATTGGTAACATAACATGATTCCTCTTCACTACACTAAGGCGATATTTCTAAATTTTTGTGATAAATCTAGGGATGTAAGAGAATGTTTGCACCGCACAAAACAATATTACTGAGTCACCTTCTGCATGTGATATGTGTCTTTCTAGGCCCTCTCATAACTTTGTGCCAAATGTTCCAGTTATACGAACATTTGTTTATGTACAGAGACATGGCTTGACCTCATACCCAAATATTTTCTTCATTTACAAAGTTGGTCAAATACTCAGAAATTATTCAACCCCCATTACTGTACCTGCCTTGGATTCCTAACCCCTGCTGTCAGTGTGTGACTATTTCTCCAGGTGAGCTACACTTGCCCACGAGTTTGTAGCCCTGGATATATGGTGCTTCTGGGATATGGTTCTCTGCAACACAGTTAAATATATTCAATTCTGAGTAATTTATTTCCTTTTCTTTTGTTGTATTTCGTCATGGGGATTCTTGTTTAAGTGAGTAATCGAGTTCAGTAATGAACTCCATTACTGTGAGCTAAAATATAAATGAGTGGACTGTTAGGGGCCAACTCGGAAGAAACTGAGATATGAATTCCTCTGGTACCTCTTTACTGTTCTGTGCTGTCATGTGTTGGTGGGTTAGCAGTAGTGGACAACAGCAAACTAGCAATTACCAGAGCAATGCTTAGCAGTCTGTTTGAAGCTAATTATTCCTTGAAGGAGGATTTTGAGTATAGGTGAACAAACCATCTGGAGGTCATTTTGGGTTGGACTGAAAATACTCGAGTGTCTCACTTCCCTCATTTTTTACTTGATGCTGGTGGCTTGAAAAGTTTCTAGCTGTATCAAAGATTGTGTTACACTAACGTACTATCTTTGTGCTACGTACAAGAGAGATGAAAATATGCTAAGGAAAAGACAAAGTGGCTCAAGCTCAGAAAGAGAGACATACTATATATATCAAGAACATATCATACCAATTTTTATTATGCAACCTACCATACCTGATGTAAACCAAATCAATATACAGTACTGTACTATATTTTAACTAGAAAAATGTAAAAAATTAATCTAAAGCTGATGAATAAATAGCAATTATCTTATTACGTTAGAAGCAAGACTCCAAACCAAATACATCAGACTACTAAACAGAGGTTATACAATGCATAATTATCTAAATAATTCACTTGGACACAAACTCAAATTTCAAAGGGAACTCAGCTGGTTATGGTACTTACAGAATGGACCCTCAACTGAATGAAATGCTGCTTTGTAAAAAGAAAGCTAATTATATAATCAGTTGAATAAATGGTAGTTCTGGGAAGAATTTATGACATTATAAGCAGTCCAAAATAATAAAAACACATTAATAATAATAAAAGTAATAATTCAAATATAACTTGCATTAGGTTGCTCAAGGATTATTATTTGAATATCCTATACCAATAACTCCCATGATATGACAATTTTGTTTTATAAGCTCTTTTTCACTTCTCTTCTTCCCTCTCATTACTATGAACCCTTCCCTCCTCCCCTCTTACTTCTTCCCTCTCCTCATTACTCTG
Organism: Procambarus clarkii; assembly: GCF_040958095.1. Classification (NCBI taxonomy): domain Eukaryota; kingdom Metazoa; phylum Arthropoda; class Malacostraca; order Decapoda; family Cambaridae; genus Procambarus; species Procambarus clarkii. Next base: position 38,589,587 of record NC_091159.1, on the reverse strand, counting down.
AACCTTCCCCCCCCCCACTTACTTAACTGAGTAAAACAGTAAACAGGACACTGGAGTTAGTACAGGAGAGAAATGACCCGGTATCCACTACATCAAAACTAGAACTGAGCTTGGGGATGCTCCTGGCAGGCAGCTATTCCCCCCCCCCCCCTCCCTTGAATGAGTTGGGGAAGATTGGCAAACGAGCTCGTGCTAGTGTAGTTCGGAGAGATTTCAATCATTTGTTCACATAGGTGGACGAGAGGTCTTTGGGCTTGTTTTGAGGATTTAGTCTCTCTTGAATCCAGCATAGATAGAGCAAATGATAGAGGGAATGATGGTGAGAGGGAAGGTAAGAGAAGAGGTGATGGGGAGAAGGTGGATAGATAGGGAAGAGAGATTTGAGAGACAGGAAGAAGAGGGGAAAAGATTATGAGAGGAAGAGAAAGGGGAGGGGAAAGAGACCCAAGCACACACAGGTACCCCCCTAGCAGCAAAATGAAACAAAAAACAGAATACTATATGGCAGCCCTCTCAGTATGTCCATTGTTTTATGAGCTGTTGTTGACAATAAGAAATAATCCCATTAATAGTGTTCCCCAATGTTTCTCCATGCAGTGGGTTGTTTTGGTGCGCTCTGTCTTTCTAATGACTTTTGTCACTTGACTTGGGTTGACCTAGTATCATCAGATTCCCTTTGATGAGTGGACCAGATTCTGCATCTGGTCTGCACCAGGTGTTTATGACTCACAAGGGCCCGGAGCTAACCAAGCGGCTAGCTCAGGAAGCCACCGAGGGAGACCTCCCAGAACACGGGTCTTGCAGCCACAGGGTTAATTTATTATTGCAGAACAAGAAGCCCTCATTTTATAAACACAAAAATTTTTAAGCTTCATATCAATGCAAAGCAGCATTAGTATATTACTAAGAATCAAAGCAATGGGAAATAAAAATGGCAAAGCCAAAAGGTATCCTTTTGAATACCAAAAAGGTATTCAATTCAAAATACAATAAAAGAAATTACAATAAATTATTAATTAATTAAATCATAAATGATAGTTCTCAAGACTATGAAACAAATCAAAACATAAGCAAAAACCCTCAATTTATCATATTATAAAGAAAATTCCTGTTACAAAACTACAACTCATCCCTAGAAAGATAATGCCTTGTAATAACTAATTATAATACGTTTTGAAGAGTATTTTTCATTAATGTTACATTTCTTTCTAGAGGACCCACACTCTTATGATGACATTCAGGAACTTATCATCTTTACATCATGACAGAACTATTTATACATGAAGATCTAGCTTTAGCCTTCTCATTACATGCCATTCTAATAACCAATGTCAAGCGACTCTAGATAAGTTGTGTACGAAGGTACCTTACCCGAGAGAGGGGGTGGTATCAATTCATGACTGGGTGGTGTGGATGGTGGTCCTTGTGCTGAGGGTGGAGGATTTGAAGTGCGTCTCTTCTTTTTAGGGTTATTTGGAGAATCAGGAGAGCCCCCCGTACCTGGCTTAAAGTCAGCCGCCAGGCTGCTGTTGTTGGCAACTGCCAAAAGGAAATATCGTAATAAGTGAATTATGTGCACATATACTGTATATATAGTACAGTATACACATACAGTATATATATATAACAGATATATACTGTATATCAATTATTATATGTGCTATTAACCAAATGCTAACTCACACACTAAAGCAAAACGTTCTTGTAATTATTATTTAAATTAATCAGGAAGTTATCAATAAAAGAAAGTAGTGACAGCACGAACATGCAGTAAATGATGAAAGCACTACATTCAGTTATACATTATCCAAGTCACCTAACCCAATGATATCTACATCCAAACATGCTATGGCTCTTCCAAGCCATGGGTGTTGCAGGGTAGGGGGAGGGGTCCATGATATGACAGAAGACAAGCTTATACAGACCAACTGCATTAATCATAGGCTCTTGTTACACTGACAACTCAATATGACCACCTGAAATTTATTTGTGGACAATCTGATATTGATGAACATAGTACCCAATCATCATCCTCATTTGTTAGTATTTTGTTTTGGTCTGCTTTGCTTTCCATTCCTGCTTCTAGTTGCACTCCATATATAGTGAGTGCACAGTGTGGGAGATAGCAGCAGGTGTGAAAAGTATCCAGTGGATAATGGCAGTTGGAAATAAGAGAAACGTGGGAGTGGCTGGGGATGTAGTTGAAGGTGAAATTTAAATTAAAAATCTTTATTCACACAAGTGTTGACTTTTATTCAAATACTGTACAAAAACTTTCATTTATAAAATGGCCAAATTCAGAAAATATTTTACTTAGTTTAATTTTTTAAAATATATCCTTCATTTAATCAAGAAAAGAAAATATTAATAGCCTAACACTGATCATTATAAATTATGTACTGTATAATAAAAAACCAGCATTGTATGTAATGAAACAGCATTTTCTGGGTAAGACCCAGAGGCTCCCCAGAGCATACCGGGCTGATATGTATGTATTAGACCGTGGCATCAGTCGATTGGAGTTCTTTTGCCTACCTGCGGACATGAGCCAGAATTTGGCCCCCTCAGAGAGACTAGGGGGTAATAATGGTCTATGGAAACCCCACGCATTTGGAAGAATTCCATATCTGCCATCGATCGAGATTTTCACCCAGAAAGGTAGGCATCACACAAAACAAACCCCACATGGTAAAAAAAAATATTATTGCTACCTAAAGATCGAACAGAAAAAAGAACTCCCCAATTCTAAAACAAGCAAACAAGCAAATGTCACACCCCGCTGTTGCATCGCTCATTCGGGCAGCAAACTGCCCACCGGGAAGGGGAAGAAGGGCCCAGGACCTCCAGCGCCGGCTGCTCCACCATTCAGTTCTGAGGCTGAACATCAAAAACCATGTGAAAAAAAAAATGACCAGGAGGAGAGAGGGAGGGTGCTGGGAAGCCTCTGAGGCTCACCCAGAGAATGGTGTTTCATTACATTCAATAGTGGTTTTCTGTGGGAAGCCCCTACAGCTCTCAGGAGTTACCTAACCAAAGAAAAGTGAAAAGAGGGACTTGCCCGGGAGGCAGTTGCCATGCGCTCCTCAACTCAAAGTCAAGACAACAGGCAGCAGCCTGCGACGTAAAGCGACACACGCCTGACTGGGGCCAGGAATGTTGACCAGGTAATGGACTCAAGGTAATGACTAGGTAATGGCGGCAAGGACTCTGTTTGACCCCCAAAATCCCCGTGCCTGAATGTCAGCCCAAGATATGTTGCCAAAGACGGCAGCCAGAGCAGCAAACTTACAAACGTCATGGTACGAGAATAGACCGCAATGTCTATAATAATATAATAATAATGTCTGGCTGGACCGAATAACTCTGCAGATGACCTGGGACACCCGAGCCCTGGAACAGGGAACAAGGGAAACTAATCAACTCAAAATGCATCCCCAGCCATAGACATTGTTGCCCACAGGTAACAGCGAAGAGCCACAACCAGACACAACACATGATGCACACCCGGCCTGCCAAACACAGAATGAGATGCCAGAGTCGACGACCTCCACAGTCAGACATCAGCCGAGAACTAAATGGTGGAGCAGCTGGCACTGGAGGTTCGGAGCCCCCCTTCCAGCCTCCCGGGAACGGGGGGCTGTGCAGATGAGCGACTCAACAACAGGATGTGACATTTGCTTGTTTGCTCATTTTAGGATTGGGGATTTATTTTCTCTGTTCAGTCTTAGGGCAGCGATAATATTTTTTTGTTTTACCATGTGGGGTTTGTTTTGTGATGCCTACCTTTCTGGCTGCCAACCCCGGTCGATGGCAGATATGGAGTTCTTCCAAATACACAGAGATTTCCATTCGCCATTGCTCCCCTAGTCTTTCTGAGGGAGCCAGTCGCCGGTGGGCAAAAGAAATCCAATCGACTGATGCCACAGTCTAATACATACAAATCAGCTTGGTAAGCTCTGGGAAGCCATAAGGACTCCCCACAGAAAAGTGTTAAATGTAATGAAAGGCCTCTTTCTAATGGGTTCCCCTCAGTGGCTCCTTTTAGATAACCACCTGGATAGTTGCCCACATCATGTCGCATCAGGCCTTTGAGAGTCAGCAAAAGTCTACCAAACACCAGAGGATGAAACCTGGTCCACTCAATGTGGCACGAGAAGCAGGGGATGCTAGATCAGTCTAACCCGAAAGAATGAGCCAACAGAACAGTTGAGGAAAAAACAGAATTGAATGTAATGAAACACCGCTTTCTGATTGAGCCTCAGTGGCTCACTGAGACAGCTCCACACAAGTCACATCAGCTTTACAGTAGGAGACCTGAATACCGAAACCTGGCCCCCATACAGGGGTGTAGGGAGCTAGGGTCACTACGATTATGCACACCAAAGAAACGTCCGGAAAGTAAGCAAAACAAATTAGACAACTACATGGTTCACAAAGAAATAAGCAATAAAGCTGTAAATGACTGCAAACAATCCACTTGGTAGTCAGTTTGAACTCCTCATAGTTACAGCTAACAACCACTAGGTAACAGAACTATCAGGGGCTGCCGGCTCCCATGTCAACACACCTCAGTGCAGTGCCGAAGACCACATACCTGCCTCCTGGCACTCAGCACCAGGAAGCACAAGTCACACTGCAACAGGCTCCAGGAATATCCAATTGCCTAAGTATTGTGAACAGGTTGAGGGCTGTAAGTGGTGTCCCAGGTTACATAAAGGTATAGGGAAGCTGAAAAGTAAATAAGATACAAGAAATAAGTGCAACTGAGTGAAAATCCTGTGTTGGAAAAGTTTATATTCCAAAACAAAAGATTGTCAATAACAAAGATGGCCACCACCACAGGACAGGTAAGCGCACCAGCAGATGTTCTCCTGGTTCAACCTTGACGCCAAGCGGATATCTTGACGCCAAGCGGATATCTTGACGCCAAGCGGATATCTGGACGCCAGGCGGACATCTGGACGCCTCCTTCGCCTGGGAGCCGCCGGTTCATGTTTGGTTTTGCAATTTTGGATTTCATACTGCTGTTTGGCACTCCTATTCAACGGTTCGGTTGTACGACGCCTGGCGCACATATCGCCTTGGGTCATCAGGTTGTTGATAGATTTTTTTCACGTGTTCTGGCTGGTTCTTCTGGCAGGGTGACGGTGTACAGTGCCGGCATGGCTGAGAGGTGCCGGGAGTTGGTGCGTCTTGGTGGACTCCTGGTGTGCCCTCAGCCATGGTTTGTAGGTAGCTTCTGCTCCGCCAGAAGGAACTGGATGGCTTTTGTGTTTTTGCTGGGGGCCCGAGTTTTGGTTTTGCTACCCAGTGTTCTCTGTATGGGGCGGGGCCGGTGCTTGTTACCCAGAGGGACTCCTGGGGTTCCCCAATCATCTACCCGTTTGTGTTTCTTTGCCGCGAGGCATATTGGTTTCAAGTAATTGGCGTCACTTGTTTCGCAATTAGGCTTGGCGTTTCACCTTTCCGGGCTTCGCGATTAACCCATCACGGGTACGCCGGGGCGCATCCGATCCCACGATTGTTGTCGCCCCTAAATCAACACCACCACCACCACCAGATGAATGTTTCCAAGGATTCTCAGAAAAAGATACAAGGAAAGGAGGCAGGTTAGAAATTACTGAGGACAGGCTAAAGAAGTACTGTATAAAGAAAAGGTCCTTAAATTAGAACAAGACAAGGAAGCTTTCAGAGATGAGGTTCACACTTTAAAAGGAAACATTCTTCAGCAAAGTAGGAAAATTACCACCTTAACAGACAAGGTAAAGAGACAGGAAGAACAAATCAAGGAACTAGTGTAAGAAAATGAGGCATAGAAAGTGAAGAGTGGTGAATTTGAAGAAATTAACAAGAAAATAGACTCATATGGTGAACCACTCCAAGGAATCCTAAAGACTAAGATGGAGTTAGGCAAGAATATACAAAGAGAAACTTCATGGACAACTCACATAGAGGAGGTTAATAAACAACTAGAAAGGTAAAAAGAAGAAATAAAAGAGACATGTGTGCAAGTTGTAAATGAGAAAAAAACGTTCAAGGAAGTGTGTTTGGAAGTCAAAACTGGAAATGACCAACAAGACGCAGAAATTAGACAAGCAATTAGGAAAGAACTGGTTACCAACAGTAAATTAGTACAAAACACTACACACACAAGTCCACAATAATTTTTGGGTGTTCAGAAAAGGAAATATCATTAGGGTGGACACAGCAGCAGAAGAGATGAAAATCATTGAGAAAATAGTAGGTTTAGGAGAAGGCCACAATTCAAAGTAAAATGTCAGTGATTTTTGGAGACTAGGAAAATATGAAGATGGTAAACTTTGGTCAATAAGACAAAACCTCTCAAAGGAAGACAGAGAAAAGCTGAATATGAATCTCGATGAAGCAAAACGTCTAAATTGGAATAGAAATGAAGAAATTTTATTTTCCACAAAGTGTAAGGGACTGGAAAGCTAGTGAAATGGTACATAAAAACAAAGCAACAAAATCATTAGAGGAAGGGGAAGTAAAAAACAGAGAGAAAGGGAAGAGGTTCCTGAAAATTGTATATACCAACATAGATGGAGTGAGATAAAAAATACTGAAGCTAAAAGAGGTAATTCAGCTTAAATCTTAAACTGTGTAAAACTTCATATGATGTGTTGAGTAACTGACACGAAAGTGCGCACCCCTTCATATGACAGTTTGGAGTACAGCGCAAGATTTAAATGGCCCGTGGCTACATGGGGGTTCACATCAGCTTCCTCAGGGCTCTTGTAAACAGATGCCATTTAAAAAAAAAAAATCGTCGGCAACATTCCCGGGTGAGAAAGCCTCAGTAATGAATAAGCCACCAAGGCTGGCACATGCAGCATGAGCTCCCAGCACTACTGTTCAGCTTGTGACCACAGCATCGCCAAAAAATTTCAAAAATATATGTAACTGGTATTATTTAGCAATGATAGAATTGCAGAAGACCCCTGACTGTGATAAAAATGACCAGGATTCTGATAATAGCAGGATTGTTGTGATAATTTGAGCTGTGCCGTGGGAGGAGTAATGTTGAGGGTGGGAGGGATGTAGTGTCGTCTGCCGAATCTGTGTGACCACCACTTACTATACCAGCTTAGTGGTTTGCTATGGCGAACACAAATGTAGATACAGTACTTATATATAATGTGTATATATGGTGAAATAACACCAAAAGGAGTGTTGGGAGAAGCCATTTTGGTGAGGGAGGTGGCATCATCTGTATGACATGTCATGCTGTGTAAGGGTGGCCACTATGCTATTTGGGCACTATACCAGCTTAGTTGAACAGTTATGGTGAACAGAAATGTATATATAGTGTAATAACAACAAAAGGAGTATTGGGAGATGCCATTTTGGTGAGGGAGGTGGCATCATCTGCATGACTTGTCATGCTGTGTAAGGGTGGTCACTAAGCTCTTTGGGCACTCTACCGGCTTAGTTGAACAGTTATGGTAAACAAAACATGTAGATATTTATATATAATGTGTATATACAGTGTAATAACAGCAAAACTATTTGTTTATTGTTTTTATGAACATAACTGAATCACTAATATGATCACAATACTTTTGAGTATAATGAAGATTCACACATTTTATTATATAAATATATCATACTACACACTGCAATTACAATAATAATAATGCAAAAAACTTAGAAAAAATTAATCAGACACATTAAAATAAATAGGTAATAATATCTTTGTGGCAACTCCCGCCTGACAGCTCGGGCAGAGCTGACTGCCTCCGGCGCTTGCTCTGTCAACCTCTCTTTTTTACCAGACTTCCCTGCCCTATTGCAGCCAAAATATGCCACCTACGATTTTTTTTATTATTTTACCCGTGATCAGGGAACACAAATGAACACTTTTATAAGACAAAATAATTTTTTTTTTTTTTGTGCCTGTGGGTGTTGAAGGCCAAATAGCTCAGAGCAGCTTAGGGGTTAAGGTCCTAGATATTGTCGCACTAACAGAGATAAAACTTGAACAAAACATTTTAAATGAAGCCATATTCCCAAGGAGGCTACTCAGTTTGGAGACATGACAGGAAAACTAGGCAGGGGAAAGGAGTGGCTGTGCTGGTGAAAGAACTCCTAAAGGTAACTGCGTTAATAACCAAAAACCCTAAAAAAGTTGAAATAATGGCTTTGCAGGTCTGAATCAGAACGATAAACTCATAATCGTAAATGCCTACAGCCCACCAGCAAGAAACACATGGAAATAGGAGGAACTAGATGTCAAATGAGAGGGCCTCAAATGGTCATGAGAGATTATAGTAAAAGCAGATAAAAGATAAATTATGATTGTTGGTACTGGGGGACTTCAACTTGAAAGCAATAGACTGGAAGGCCTGCAAAGCAAGAATGGAGGACATTTGGACAGGCAGATTTGTAAATCTCATTCTGGAGACATTCATGTATCTTCATGTTGAGCAGGCCACAAGAATGAGGGAAGGGGATGTTCTGTCAGTACTGGATTTAATATTCACCAGAAAAGAAGAGAAATTTGACATCCAGTACCTTCCTTCCTTGGTAAGAGTGATCATGACCTGTTGGAAATTAAATATACTTTGCAATATAATCTAAAAGATAATGGGAACATTGAAACAGTTGATAAATTCGATTTCTAGATAGAACAATATGAGGAAATTAGACAATTATTTAATGAATTTGATTGGACAGATTTGTTGCTAGGCAAGGAAGGAAATGAGATGGATGCCAAATTTTGCAAAATACATGATGGAGGCACACAAACATTGATACAAAAACAGAGATGCAGGACCAGAAAGCAGGATTGGTTCAATATTGATAGAGGCCTAACCCATAAACATACCAGCACTATAAACAAGTAAGAAACAATTACACTGAAGTGAGGAGAGAGGCAGAAATGAACCTTGAGAAAGGTTCCTTTCTCAAGCTAGATGGTGTTGAGATTGCGAAGTCGGATTGCGAAAGGGATCTGGGAGTTATGATTAGTAAGAATTTAAAACAAAAGGATCAATGAAGAAATTATTCGGTATTTAAGGCAAACCAACCTCTGTGTGTGTGTGTGTGTGTGTGTAATTACCTAAGTAATTACCTAAGTGTAGTTACAGGATGAGAGCTACGCTCGTGGTGTCCCGTCTTCCCAGCACTCTTTGTCATATAATGCTTTGAAACTACTGACGGTCTTGGCCTCCACCACCTTCTCACTTAACTTGTTCCAACCGTCTACCACTCTGTTTGCGAAGGTGAATTTTCTTATATTTCTTCGGCATCTGTGTTTAGCTAGTTTAAATCTATGACCTCTTGTTCTTGAAGTTCCAGGTCTCAGGAAATCTTCCCTGTCGATTTTATCAATTCCTGTTACTATTTTGTATGTAGTGATCATATCACCTCTTTTTCTTCTGTCTTCTAGTTTTGGCATGTTTAATGCTTCCAACCTCTCCTCGTAGCTCTTGCCCTTCAGTTCTGGGAGCCACTTCGTAGCATGTCTTTGCACCTTTTCCAGTTTGTTGATGTGCTTCTTAAGATATGGGCACCACACAACAGCTGCATATTCTAGCTTTGGCCTAACAAAAGTCATGAACAATTTCTTTAGTATATCGCCATCCATGTATTTAAATGCAATTCTGAAGTTAGAAAGCATCGCATAGGCTCCTTGCACAATATTCTTTATGTGGTCCTCAGGTGATAGTTTTCTATCTAGAACCACCCCTAGATCTCTTTCTTTATCAGAATTCTTTAAAGATTTCTCACATAATACATGTATATAGGTTGTATGGGGTCTATGTTCTCCTATTCCACATTCCATAACATGACATTTATTAACATTAAATTGCATTTGCCAGGTGGTGCTCCATATACTTATTTTGTCCAGGTCTTCTTGAAGGGCATGACAATCATCTAAATTTCTTATCCTTCCTATTATCTTAGCATCATCAGCAAACATGTTCATATAATTCTGTATACCAACTGGTAGATCATTTATGTACACAATAAACATCACTGGTGCAAGAACTGAACCCTGTGGTACTCCACTTGTGACATTTCTCCATTCCGATACATTGCCTCTGATTACTGCCCTCATTTTTCTATCAGTCAGAAAATTTTTCATCCATGATAGAAGTTTACCTGTCACCCCTCCAATATTTTCCAGTTTCCAGAACAACCTCTTATGTGGAACTCTGTCGAAAGCCTTTTTTAGGTCCAGATAGATGCAGTCAACCCAACCATCTCTTTCCTGTAATATCTCTGTGGCTCGATCATAGAAACTGAGTAAATTTCAATGAAGTAAACTTCATTGTGTGTGTGTGTGTGTGTGTGTGTGTGTGTAATTACCTAAGTGTAATTACCTAAGTGTAGTTACAGGATGAGAGCTACGCTCGTGGTGTCCCGTCTTCCCAGCACTCTTTGTCATATAACGCTTTGAAACTACTGACGGTCTTGGCCTCCATCACCTTCTCACTTAACTTGTTCCAACCGTCTACCACTCTGTTTGCGAAGGTGAATTTTCTTATATTTCTTCGGCATCTGTGTTTAGCTAGTTTAAATCTATGACCTCTTGTTCTTGAAGTGCCAGGTCTCAGGAAATCTTCCCTGTCGATTTTATCAATTCCTGTTACTATTTTGTATGTAGTGATCATATCACCTCTTTTTCTTCTGTCTTCTAGTTTTGGCATGTTTAATGCTTCCAACCTCTCCTCGTAGCTCTTGCCCTTCAGTTCTGGGAGCCACTTCGTAGCATGTCTTTGCACCTTTTCCAGTTTGTTGATGTGCTTCTTAAGATATGGGCACCACACAACAGCTGCATATTCTAGCTTTGGCCAAAGCTAGACAAAACGGTAGACAGTTCACAACAAAAGTCGTGAACAATTTCTTTAGTATTTCGCCATCCATGTATTTAAACGCAATTCTGAAGTTAGAAAGCGTGGCATAGGTTCCTCGCACAACGTTCTTTATGTGGTCCTCAGGAGATATTTTTCTATCTAGAACCACCCCTAGATCTCTTTCTTTATCAGAATTCTTTAAAAGATTTCTCACACAATTTATAGGCTGTGTGGAATCTATGTTCACCTATTCCATATTCAATAACATGGCATTTATTCACATTAAATTTATTTGCCAAGTGGTGCTCCATATACTTATTTTGTCCAGGTCTTCTTGAAGGGCATGACAATCATCTAAGTTTCTTATCCTTCCTATTATCTTAGCATCATCAGCAAACATGTTCATATAATTCTGTATACCAACTGGTAGATCATTTATGTAGACAATAAACATCACTGATGCAAGAAATGAACCCTGTGGTACTCCACTTGAGACATTTCTCCAGTCCGATACATTGCCTCTGATTACTGCCCACATTTTTCTATCAGTCAGAAAATTTTTCATCCATGTTAGAAGCTTACCTGTCACCCCTCCAATATTTTCCAGTTTCCAGATCAACCTCTTATGTGGAACTCTGTCGAAAGCCTTTTTTTAGGTCCAGATAGATGTAGTCAACCCAACCATATCTTTCCTGTAAAATCTCTGTGGCTCGATCATAGAAACTGATAAATTCGATACACAGGATCTTCCAGATCGAAAACCATACTGTCTGTCTGATATTATATAATTTCTCTCCAGGTGTTCTACCCATTTAATTTTTATTAGTTTTTTCCAATACTTTCACTATTACACTTGTCAATGATACAGGTCTATAATTGAGAGGGGTCTTCCCTGCTGCCACTTTTGTAGATTGAAACTATGTTAGCCTGTTTCCACATGTCTGCTACGACTCCTGTACACTGGGATGTCTGAAATATCAAAAAGATGCATCTCCATTTCTTAATATTGGGTGGAACTCCGGGCTGCGAGGCCGCGGAAGACGCTCCCACAGCTGCGCTACGAAGGCTTCTCTACGTGTATTCACCTAGTTGTGCTTGCTGGGGTTGAGCTCTGCTCTTTCGGCCCTCCTCTCAACTGTCAATTAACTGTTTCTACTACTACTACTACTACTACTATTTTCTTCTTTTTTTCCCCACACCACACCATACCACACACACACACACACACACACACACACACACACTGGGGTGAGGTGAAGCTGGAGGAGGCAGGAGTCACACTGCAGCAAGCTCCTGGAAATATCGAATTACCTAAGTATTGGGAACAGGTTGAGGGCTACAGTGGTGTCCCAGGTTACATAAAGGTTCAGGGAAGAGTAAAAGCAAATAAAATACAATAAACAAGTAAAACTGAGTGAAAATAGTCGAGTGGAAAAGTTTGTTTTGGTCTAGAACAAAATCAAAGATGGCCGCCGCCACCACCCCCACTGAGAAGGTAGACACACCATCAGATGATGGTTTCAAAGGATTCTCACCACAAGATATAAGGAAAGGAGGTGTTCTTGGCAGGTTAGAGATAATTGAGGACATGCAAATGAAGTATGAAGAAAAAGTGCTTAAATTAGAAGAGGACAATGGAGCTCTTTGGAGTGAGCTTTGCACTCTAAAAGGGAGTATGCTTCAACAAGGTAAGATTATTACTGCATTAACAGACAAGGTAACAAATCAGGAGGAGCAAATCAAGGAACTAGTGAAAGAAAATGAGGCATGGAAAGTGAAGTGTGGTGACTTTGAAGAAATAAACAAGAAAATAGACTCATATGGTGAACAACTCCAAGCAAGCCTAAGGGCTAACATAGAGTTAGGTAAGGATCTCCAACTGGAAACTTCACTGACAACTCACATAGAGGAGGTGAATAAAGAACTAGAAAAGTATAAAGAAGAAATAAAAGCGACATATGCTCAAGTTGTAAAAGAGAAAGAGACTATCAAAGAAGTGTGTTCGGAAGTCAAAACCAGAAATGACCAACAAGAAGCAGAAATTAGGCAAGCAATTAGGAAAGAACTGGTTACCAACAGTAAACTGGTACAAAACACTGCAGATAGAACTAAGTCCATAATCATTTTTGGATGTTTAGAGAAGGAAATTTCATCTAGGGTGGACCGAGCGGCAGAAGAGATGAAAATCATAGAGAAAATAGTAGGTTTAGGAGAAGGCTCAAAGGAAAATGTCAGTGATTTTAGAAGAATAGGAAAATATGAGAAAGAAAAGAACCGCCCCTTAAGGGTGACCTTTAATGGAGTGAAAAACATGATGGAAGTGCTAAGAAATGCCAGGAAACTGCAGAGTGATGAGGTTGGCAAATCTTGGTCAATAAGACAAGACCTCTCCAAGGAAGACAGAGAAAAGCTGAAAATGAACTTAATTGAGGCAAAACGGCTAAATGGGGATAGAAATGAAGAAGACAGAAATTCTTTTTTTTACAAAGTGACAGGGACTGGAAAGCTTGTGAAAGGGTACATAAAAACAAAGCAACAAGATCAGTAGTGGAAGGGGGAGTAAAGAGCAAAGGAAAAGGGAACATGTTCCTGAAAATTGTATATACCAACATAGATGGAGTGAGGTCAAAAACTTTGGAGTTGCAAGATATAATCCAGCTTAGGGTCCCAGATATTGTTGCATTATCAGAAACGAAACTTGAAGGAAATATAATAAATGAAGTCATATTCCCAAGAGGCTACTCAGTTTGGAGACGTGACAGGAAAACTAGGAAGGGAGGAGGAGTGGCTGTACTGGTGAAAAAACACCTGAAGGTAAAAGAGTTAATATTTGAAAACCCTCGAGATATTGACATAATGGCATTGCAGGTCTGGAATCAGGATGATAACCTGATAATTGTAAATACCTACAGCCCACCAGCAAGCAACACGTGGACAAAGGAAGAACTGGATGACAAACGAGAGGGCCTCATAATGGTCATGAGAGATATTATTGTACAAGCAGATAAAGATAAATCACGACTGTTGATACTGGGGGACTTCAACTTTAGAGCAATAGACTTGGAGGCCTATGAAGCAAGAACGGAGGACTTTTGGACATGCAGATTTGTGAACCTCATTCTGGAGACATTCTTGTATCAACACATAAAACAAGCCACAAGAATGAGAGAAGGAGATATACCGTCAGTACTGGATCTAGTATTCACCAGGAAAGAAGAAGAGATTTTTGACATCCAGTACCTTCCTCCCTTGGGAAAGAGTGATCACGTCCTGTTAGACATTAAATATGCTTTAAGATATCATCTAGAAGAAAATGGGGACATTGAAACAGTTGATAAACTCGATTTAAAGAGAGGCAACTATGGGGAACTTCGAAATTTTTTTAATGAGTGTAATTGGACAGAATTGTTGCTAGGCAGGGAAGTAAATGAAATGTATGCCAAATTTTTAAAACTATACAAGGAAGGCACACAAACATTCATACCAAAACAGAGATGCAGGACCAGAAAACAGGATTGGTTCGACAGAAATTGTGAGAGGGCAAGAGACTAAAAGACACAAAAATGGAATCAGTATAGGAAGAGGCCAAACCCCCAAACATACCAGCGATACAAAGATGCGAGAAACAACTATACGGCAGTAAGGAGAGAGGCAGAAAGAAATTTTGAAAAAGGGATAGCAGATAAATGTAAAACAGAACCAGGCCTATTCTACAAATTCATAAACAACAAATTGCAGGTAAAGGATAATATCCAGAGGTTGGAAATGGGAAACAGATTCACGGAAAATGAAAAGGAAATGTGTGAAACATTAAATGAAAAGTTCCAAAGTGTGTTTGTACAAAATGAAATCTTCAGAGAACCAGACACAATAAGAATTCCAGAGAACAACATAGAGCGGATAGAGGTGTCTAGAGATGAAGTGGAAAATATGCTAAAGGAGCTCGGGAGGAACAAAGCAGCTGGCCCAGATGGCGTTTCACCATGGGTTCTGAGAGAATGTGCATCTGAGCTCAGCATTCCACTTCACCTGATCTTTCAGGCATCCCTGTGTACAGGAATCGTAGCAGACGTGTGGAAACAGGCTAACATAGTTCCAATCTACAAAAGTGGCAGCAGGGAAGACCCCCTCAATTATAGACCTGTATCATTGACAAGTGTAATAGTGAAAGTATTGGAAAAGCTAATCAAAACTAAATGGGTAGAACACCTGGAGAGAAATGATATAATATCAGACAGACAGTATGGTTTTCGATCAGGAAGATCCTGTGTATCGAATTTACTCAGTTTCTATGATCGGGCCACAGAGATATTACAGGAAAGAGATGGCTGGGTTGACTGCATCTATCTGGACCTAAAAAAGGCTTTCGACAGAGTTCCACATAAGAGGTTGTTCTGGAAACTGGAAAATATTGGAGGGGTGACAGGTAAGCTTCTATCATGGATGAAAATTTTTCTGACTGATAGAAAAATGAGGGCAGTAATCAGAGGCAATGTATCGGAATGGAGAAATGTCACAAGTGGAGTACCACAGGGTTCAGTTCTTGCACCAGTGATGTTTATTGTGTACATAAATGATCTACCAGTTGGTATACAGAATTATATGAACATGTTTGCTGATGATGCTAAGATAATAGGAAGGATAAGAAATTTAGATGATTGTCATGCCCTTCAAGAAGACCTGGACAAAATAAGTATATGGAGCACCACTTGGCAAATGGAATTTAATGTTAATAAATGTCATGTTATGGAATGTGGAATAGGAGAACATAGACCCCACACAACCTATATATTATGTGAGAAATCTTTAAAGAATTCTGATAAAGAAAGAGATCTAGGAGTGGTTCTAGATAGAAAACTATCACCTGAGGACCACATTAAGAATATTGTGCAAGGAGCCTATGCAATGCTTTCTAACTTCAGAATTGCATTTAAATACATGGATGGCGATATACTAAAGAAATTGTTCATGACTTTTGTTAGGCCAAAGCTAGAATATGCAGCTGTTGTGTGGTGCCCATATCTTAAGAAGCACATCAACAAACTGGAAAAGGTGCAAAGACATGCTACTAAGTGGCTCCCAGAACTGAAGGGCAAGAGCTACGAGGAGAGGTTAGAAGCATTAAATATGCCAAAACTAGAAGACAGAAGAAAAAGAGGTGATATGATCACTACGTACAAAATAGTAACAGGAATTGATAAAATCGACAGGGAAGACTTCCTGAGACCTGGAACTTCAAGAACAAGAGGCCATAGATTTAAACTAGCTAAACACAGATGCCGAAGAAATATAAGAAAATTCACCTTCGCAAATAGAGTGGTAGACGGTTGGAACAAGTTAAGTGAGAAGGTGGTGGAGGCCAAGACCGTCAGTAGTTTCAAAGCGTTATATGACAAAGAGTGCTGGGAAGACGGGACACCACGAGCGTAGCTCTCATCCTGTAACTACACTTAGGTAATTACACTTAGGTAATTAAATTACACACACACACACACTAGGCGTGCTTGCTCGGGGTGAGCTGACGGTAGGTACCCCTCTCTAGGTCATCAATAAGGTGTACAGAGTGACTTAAAATAATTAATTTAAAGTAGGTCTCAATATCTCAAGTATACAACTCCTTGTGGCTCACTCTGGGTACAGGGCTTGACACATCCCCCCCCCCACCTTCCCACGCCTTACACTGTCCCAAGACACCCCCCCCTACCCCTCCCCCTATACACAAACACCCCCGCACTCAAAACACACACACACACGCTCATGCACACATGCACACCGTGTATTTTGACCGTGTCGTGGCACAGTCGATTAAGGCGCGTCTGGGATCCTCTCAGACGTAGGTTCGAACCCTCATCAAGGCCCTTTGTGGATTTGTTCAGAACCAAAACACCTAACCAAACCTAACCTATGCCTATATATGCACAATATGCTAATATATTATAATATTAATTTAAATTTGAGAAAATTCCCGTTTTTATTTTTTTATATCTATATACTGTAGTCGTACAAAAACAAAGATGGCCGCCGCCACCACCACTGGAAATGTAGACACACCAACAGATGATTGTTTCAAAGGATTCTCACCACAAAATATAAGAAAAGGAGGTGTTCTTGGCAGGTTAAAGATAATTGAGGATATGCAAAAGAAGTATGAAGAAAAAGTGCTTAAATTGGAAGAGGACAATGGAGCTCTTAGAAGTGAGCTTTGCACTTTAAAAGGGAGTATGCTTCAGCAAGGTAAGATTATTACTGAATTAACAGACAAGGTAACAAATCAGGAAG
Organism: Procambarus clarkii; assembly: GCF_040958095.1. NCBI lineage: Eukaryota > Metazoa > Arthropoda > Malacostraca > Decapoda > Cambaridae > Procambarus > Procambarus clarkii. Next base: position 38,572,488 of record NC_091159.1, on the reverse strand, counting down.
AGCAAATCAAGGAACTAGTGAAAGAAAATGAGGTGTGGAAAGTGAAGTGTGGAGACTTTGAAGAAATAAACAAGAAAATAGACTCATATGGTGAACAACTCCAAGGTAGCCTGAGAGCTAATATAGAGTTAGGCAAGGATCTCCAACTGGAAACTTCACTGACAACTTACTTAGAGGAGGTGAATAAAGAACTAGAAAAGTTTAAAGAAGAAATAAAATCGACATATGCTCATGTTGTAAAAGAGAAAGAGACTATCAAAGAAGTGCGTTCCAAAGTCAAAACCAGAAATGACCAACAAGAAGCAGAAATTAGGCAAGCAATTAGGAAAGAACTGGTTACCAACAGTAATCTAGTACAAAACACTGCATATAGAACTAAGTCCATAATCATCTTTGGATGTTTAGAGAAGGAAATTTCATCTAGGGTGGACCGAGCAGCAGAAGAGATGAAAATCATAGAGAAAATAGTAGGTTTAGGAGAAGGCTCAAAGGAAAATGTCAGTGATTTTAGAATAGGAAAATATGAGAAAGACAAGAACCGCCCCTTAACACTTTCGCCCGGGCATGACGCAGCATTGCGTCATCCGTTTACTGGCGGTAATACCGGGGATGACGCAGCATTGCGTCATCCATTTTAAATAATCGCCAAAAATCAGGTTTTTATCCGTTTTTTTTGGGACTGGTTTTAAAATGTGCGCCGATGTCTTCCCATTTTCTTTGTTGAGCCTCGTGGCCCTCAGGTGGCTTGGCACACGATGTCGGCCCATTCTTTTCGCTCCACTGTTGTGACCAATGTCGCCTCCCCTCACATCTCAAACGTGTGAACATTTTGTCTATTTTCGGTGGCTATACTGTATTTCTTACTGCGGCTTTAGAAACTATCTACGCTTACTCCACGATGGATAGTGATCATGAACAAGGCCCTTCCAGGAAGAAAATTGTGAAAGAAAAGCTTGAAAAGGAAGGGAATTGGGAGTGTAGCTGGAAGGCGTCTGAGCGCTCACTCGCGGCTAATGAGTGGCCCGTCTTCAACTCGTCGGCGGTTGGAGCGTGACCAGGTTTTTTATTTTATATGCTAATGTTTTTCTAGAGAATTCTATTGCGAACCCATTGAGACCAAAATGAAAGACCTAGGACAAAAATTGAGGTGACCAGAGTGAAAATAGTGAAAACATTTTATCGCATTTGCGCACTCCTGGGTAACTCATTCGCACTTTCTCTGTTTGCTGCGGGTAATTAGCCAGGCTTTTGGAGTTTATATGCATTTAGTGCTGTAGAGAATTCTATTGCGAACACAATGATACCAAATTTAATCTCGTAGGACGAGAATTAAGGTGACAACGTTGAAGAGAGAATACACTTTTCAGAATTTACGCACGCTCCCGTGACACCCTGGGTCCCATATCGCACAGTTGAAGGGTGGCGCGCGGGGTACGCTAAAGTTTTAAGGGTGACGTTTAATGGAGTGAAAAACATGATGGAAGTGCTTAGAAATGCCAAGAAATTGCAGAGTGATGAGGTTGGCAAACTTTGATCAATAAGACAAGACCTCTCCAAGGAAGACAGAGAAAAGCTGAAAATGAACCTAATTGAGGCAAAACGTCTAAATGGAGATAGAAATGAAGAAGACAGGAATTCTTTTTTCTACAAAGTGACAGGGACTGGAAAGCTTGTGAAATGGTACATAAAAACAAAGCAACAAGATCAGTAGTGGAAGGGGAAGTAGAAGAGCAAAGGAAAAGGGAACATGTTCCTGAAAATTGTATAAACCAACATAGAAGGAGTGAGGTCAAAAACTTTGGAGTTGCAAGATATAATCCAGCTTAGGGTCCCAGATATTGTCGCATTATCAGACAAAACTTGAAGGAAATATAATAAATGAAGTCATATTCCCAAGAGGCTATTCAGTTTGGAGACGTGACAGGAAAACTAGGAAGGGAGGAGGAGTGGCTGTACTGGTGAAAAAACACCTGAAGGTAAGAGAGTTAATATTTGAAAACCCTCGAGATATTGACATAATGGCATTGCAGATCTGGAATCAGGATGTTAAGCTGATAATTTTAAATGCCTACAGCCCACAAGCAAACAACACATGGACAAAGGAAGAACTGGATGACAAATGAGAGGGCCTCATAATGGTCATGAGAGATATTATTGTACAAGCAGATAAGGATAAATCACGACTGTTGAAAACTGGGGGACTTCAGCTTTAAAGCAATAGACTGGGAGGCCTATGAAGCAAGAACGGAGGACTTTTGGACATGCAGATTTGTGCCTGTCAAATGTCTCATTCTGGAGACATTCTTGTATCAACACATAAAGCAAGCCACAAGAATGAGGGAAGGAGATGTACCATCAGTACTGGATCCAGTATTCACCAGGAAAGAAGAAGAGATATTTGACATCCAGTACCTTCCTCCCTTGGGAAAGAGTGATCACGCCCTGTTAGACATTGATTATGCTTAAAGATATCATCTAGAAGAAAATGGGGACATTGAAACAGTTGATAAACTCGATTTAAGGAGAGGTCACTATGGGGAACTTCAATTTTTTTTTAATGAGTGTAATTGCACAGACTTGTTGCTAGGCAGGGAAGTAAATGAAATGTATGCCAAATTTTTTAAAATATACGAGGAAGGCACACAAACATTCATACCAAAACAGAGATGCAGGGCCAGAAAACAGGATTGGTTCAACAGAAATTGTGAGAGGGCCAGAGACCAAAAGACACAAAAATGGAATCAGTATAGGAAGAGGCCAAACACCCAAACATACCAGCGATACAAAGATGCGAGAAACAACTATACGGCAGTAAGGAGAGAGGCAGAAAGAAATTTTGAAAAAGGGATAGCAGATAAATGTAAAACAGAACCAGGCCTATTCTACAAATTCATAAACAACAAATTGCAGGTAAAGGATAATATCCAGAGGTTGAAAATGGGAAACAGATTCACGGAAAATGAAAAGGAAATGTGTGAAACATTAAATGAAAAGTTCCAAAATGTGTTTGTACAAAATGAAATCTTCAGAGAACCAGAAACAATAAGAATTCCAGAGAACAACATAGAGTGGATAGAGGTGTCTAGAGACGAAGTGGAAAAAATACTCAAGGAGTTAAGTAAGAACAAAGCAGTTGGTCCAGATGAAGTTTTACCATGGGTTCTGAGAGAATGTGCACCTGAGCTCAGCATTCCACTTCAACTGATTTTTCAGGCATCCCTGTGTACAGGAGTTGTAGCTGATGTGTGGAAAAAGGCTAACGTAGTTCCAATCTACAAAAGTGGAAGCAGGGAAGACCCCCTTAATTATAGACCTATATCATTGACAAGTGTAATAGTCAAAATATTGGAAAAAATAATTAAAACTAAATGGGTAGAACACTTGGAGGAAAACGATATAATATCAGACAGACAGTATGGTTTTTGATCTGGAAGATCCTGTGTAATGAACTTACTCAGTTTTTATGATCGAACCACAGAGATTTTACAGGAAAGAGATGGTTGGGTTGACTGCATCTATCTGGACCTAAAAAAGGCTTTCGACAGAGTTCCCCATAAGAGATTGTTCTGGAAACTGGAACATATTGGAGGAGTGACAGGTAAGCTACTAACATGGATGAAAAATTTCCTAACACAAAAATGAGGGCCGTAATCAGAGGCAAGGTATCGGATTGGAGGAATGTCACGAGTGGAGTACCACAGGGTTCAGTTCTTGCACCAGTAATGTTTGTCGTCTACATAATAAACATTACTACCAAACAAGATCTACCAGTGGGAATACAGAATTACATGAACATGTTTGCTGATGATGCTAAGATAATAGGGAAGATAAGAAACCTAGATGATTGTGATGCCCTTCAAGAAAACCTGGACAAAATAAGTATATGGAGCAACATTTGGCAAATGGAAATTAATGTGAATAAATGCCATGTTATGGAATGTGGAATTGGAGAACATAGACCCCACACACCTATAAATAATGTGAGAAATCTTTAAAGAATTCTGACAAAGAAAGGGATCTAGGGGTGGTTCTAGATAGAAAACTGTCACCTGAGGACCACATTAAGAACATTGTGCGAGGAGCCTATGCTACACTTTCTAACCTCAGAATTGCTTTTAAATACATGGATGGAGAAATACTAAAGAAATTGTTCACGACTTTTATTAGACCAAAGCTGGAATATGTAGCGGTTGTATGGTGCCCATATCTTAAGAAGCACATCAACAAACTGGAAAAGGTGCAACGACATGCCACTAAGTGGCTCCCAGAACTGAAGGACAAGAGCTACGAGGAGAGGTTAGAGGCATTAAATATGCAAAAACTAGAAGATAGAAGAAAAAGAGGCGATATGATTACAACGTTCAAATTAGTAACAGCAATTGATAAAATTGATAGGGAAGAATTCCTGAGACCAGGAACTTCAAGAACAAGAGGTCATAGATTTAAACTAACGAAACAAAGCTGCCGGAGAAATATACGAAAATTCACTTTTGTAAACAGAGTGGTAGACAGTTGGAACAAGTTAAGTGAAAGGGTAGTGGAGGCCAAACCCGTCAGTAATTTCAAAGCATTATATGACAAAGAGTGCTGGGGAGACGGGACACCACAAGCGTAGCTCTCATCCTGTAACTACACTTAGGAAATTACACACACACACACACCAGGAAGCACCCCGTGACAGCTGACTAACTCCCAGGTACCTATTTACTACTAAATAGCATCATCAGCATTACTGTGTACTCACCTATTTGTGCTTGCGGGGGTTGAGCTTTGGCTCTTTGGTACCGCCTCTCAACTGTCAATCAACTGGTGTACAGATTCCTGAGCCTACTGGGCTCTAGAATATCTACATTTGAAACTGTGTATGGAGTCAGCCTCCACCACATCACTGCCTAATACATTCCATCCGTTAACTACTCTGACACTGAAAAAGTTCGTTCTAACGTCTCTGTGGCTCATGTGGGTACTCAGTTTCCACCTGTGTCCCCTTGTTCGCATCCCACAGGTGTTGAATAGTTTATCCTTGTTTACCCGGTCGATTCCTCTGAGGATTTTGTATGTTGTGATCATGTCTCCCCTTACTCTTCTGTCTTCCAGTGTCGTAAGGTGCATTTCCCGCAGCCTTTCCTCGTAACTACTGCCTCTTAGTTCTGGGACTAGACTAGTGGCATACCTTTGGATTTTTTCCCAGCTTCGTCTTGTGCTTGACAAGGTATGGGCTCCATGCTGGGGCCGCATACTCCAGGATTGGTCTTACATATGTGGTGTACAAGATTCTGAATGATTCCTTACACAGGTTCCTGAATGCTGTTCTGATGTTAGCCAGCCTCGCATATGCCGCAGACGTTATTCTTTTTATGTGGGCTTTAGGAGACAGGTTTGGTGTAATATCAACTCCTAGATCTTTCTCTCTGTCTGTTTCATTAAGTACTTCATCTCCTATTCTGTATCCTGTGTACTTCATCTCCTATTCTGTATCCTGTGTCTGGCCTCCTGTTTCCACTGCCTAGCTTCATTACTTTGCATTTACTCGGGTTGAACTTCAACAGCCATTTGTTGGACCATTCACTCGGTCTGTCTAGGTCATCTTGTAGCCTCCTACTATCGTCCTCAGTTTCAATCCTCCTCATAATTTTTGCATCATCGGCAAACATTAAGAGAAACGATTCTATACCCTCTGGAAGATCATTTACATATATCAGAAACAGTATAGGTTCAAGGACTGACCCCTGCGGGACTCCACTCGTAACGTCTCGCCAATCTGAGACCTCACCCCTCCCACAGACTCGTCTCCTGTTACTTAGGTACTCCAGTATCCAATGGAGTACCTTCCCTTTCACTCCAGCCTGCATCTCCAGCTTTTTCACTAGCCTCTTGTGTGGCACTGCATCAAAGGCTTTCTGACAATCCAAAAATATGCAGTTTGCCCACCCTTCTCTTTCTTGCCTTATTTTTGTTGCCTGGTCGTAGAATTCAAGCAACCCTGTGAGGCAGGACCTGCCATCCCTGAACCCATGTTGATGCTGTGTTACAAAGTTCTTTCGCTCCAGGTGCTCCACTAGCTTTCTTCGCACAATCTTCTCCATCAGCTTGCATGGTATGCAGGTTAGGGACACTGGCCTGTAATTCAGTGCCTCCTGTGTATCCCCTTTCTTGTATATCGAGACTACGTTAGCTGCTTTCCAAATTTCTGGCAGTTCCCCTGTTGCCAGTGATTTGTTATACACTATGGAGAGTGGTAGGCACAGTTCTTCTGCTCCTTCCTTTAGTATCCAAGGGGAGATTCCATCTGGGCCTATAGCCTTTGTCACATCCAACTCTAGTAAACACTTCCTTACTTCCCCGCTGGTAATCTCAAACTCTTCCGGTGGTTCCTGGTTAGCTATTCCCTCTCTTATCTCTGGGATTTCTCCTTGCTCTAAGGTGAAGACCTCCTGGAATTTCTTATTCAGTTCCTCACACACTTCCTTGTCGTTTGTAGTGAATCCTTCTGCCCCCTATCCTTAATATACAACCTGTTCCTTTACTGTTGTTTTTCTCCTGATGTGGCTATGCAGCAATTTAGGCTGAGTCTTTGTCTTACTTGCGATGTCATTTTCGTATTGTCTTTCTGCCTCTCTTCTCATCCTGACATATTCATTCCTGGCATTCTGGTATCTTTCTCTGCTATCCAGTGTCCTGTTATTCCTATAGTTTTTCCATGCCCTTTTACTTTGCTGCTTAGCTAGCCTACATCTCTGATTACACCATGGGTTTCTCATCTTCATTTCACTGTTTTCCTTTTGGGCTGGGACAAACTTGTTTGCTGCATCCTTGCACTTTTGCGTGATGTAGTCCATAATATCTTGGGCCATCTTTTCCCTGAGCTCTGTTTCCCATGCTATATCTGTTAGGAATTTTCTTATCTCCTCATAGTTTCCCTTTCGGTATGCTAACCTTTTGGTTTCGGTATCCCTCCTCGAGTTCAATAACCCTTCTTCAATCAGGTACTCAAACACCAATACACTGTGGTCGCTCATTCCCACTGGGGCCTCAAAACCGATTTCTCTTATGTCAGTGTGTGTGTCAGTGTTATGTAATTACCTAAGTAATTACCTAAGTGTAGTTACAGGATGAGAGCTACGCTCGTGGTGTCCCGTCTTCCCAGCACTCTTTGTCATATAACGCTTTGAAACTACTGACGGTCTTGGCCTCCACCACCTTCTCACCTAACTTGTTCCAACCGTCAACCACTCTGTTTGCGAAAGTGAATTTTCTTATATTTCTTCGGCATCTGTATTTAGCTAGTTTAAATCTATGACCTTTTGTTCTTAAAGGTCTAGGTCTCAGGAAATCTTCCCTATCGATTTTATTAATTCCTGTTACTATTTTGTATGTAGTGATCATATCACCTCTTTTTCTTCTGTCTTCTAGTTTTGGCATATTTAATGCCTCTAACCTCTCCTCGGAGCTCTTGCCCTTCAGTTCTGGGAGCCACTTAGTACCATGTCTTTGCACCTTTTCCAGTTTGTTGATGTGCTTCTTAAGATATGGGCACCACACAACCGCTGCGTATTCTAGCTTTGGCCTAACAAAAGTTGTGAACAATTTCTTTAGTATATCGCCATCCATGTACAGTATTTAAAAGCAATTCTGAAGTTAGAAAGCGTGGCATAGGCTCCTCGCACAATATTCTTTATGTGGTCCTCAGGTGATAGTTTTCTATCTAGATCCACCCCTAGATCTCTTTCTTTATCAGAATTCTTTAAAGATTTCTCACATACTGTAATATATAGGTTGTGTGGGGTGTATGTTCTCCTATTCCACATTCCATAACATGGCATTTATTAATATTAAATTCCATTTACCAAGTGGTGCTCCAGATACTTATTTTGTCCAGGTCATCTTGAAGGGCATGACAATCATCTAAGTTTCTTATCCTTCCTATTATCTTAGCATCATCAGCAAACACATTCCTATAATTCTGTATACCAACTGGTAGATCATTTATGTAAACAATAAACATCACTGGTGCAAGAACTGAAGCCTGTGGTACTCCACTTGTGACATTTCTCCAGTCCGATACATTGCCCTCATTTTTCTATCGGTCAGAAAATTTTTCATCCATGTTAGAAGCTTACCTGTCACCCCTCCAATATTTTCCAGTTTCCAGAACAACCTCTTATGTGGAACTCTGTCGAAAGCCTTTTTTAGGTCCAGATAGATGCAGTCTACCCAACCATCTCTTTCCTGTAATATCTCTGTTGCTCGATCATAGAAACTGAGTAAATTCGATACACAGGATCTTCCAGATCGAAAACCATACTGTCTGTCCGATATTATATCATTTCTCTCCAGGTGTTCTACCCATTTAGTTTTAATTATTTTTTTCCAATATTTTGACTATTACACTTGTCAATGATACAGGTCTATAATTAAGGGGTCTTCCCTGATTCCACTTTGGGGGGTGGTGGAAAAAAAAAAAGAGAGAGAGAGAGAGAGAGAGAGAGAGAGAGAGAGAGAGAGAGAGAGAGAGAGAGAGAGAGAGAGAGAGAGAGAGAGAGAGAGAGAGAGAGAGAGAGAGAGAGAGAGAGAGAGAGAGAGAGAGAGAGAGAGAGAGAGAGAGAGAGAGAGAGAGAGAGAGAGAGAGAGAGAGAGAGAGAGAGAGAGAGAGAGAGAGAGAGAGAGAGAGAGAGAGAGAGAGAGAGAGAGAGAGAGAGAGAGAGAGAGAGAGAGAGAGAGAGAGAGAGAGAGAGAGAGAGAGAGAGAGAGAGAGAGAGAGAGAGAGAGAGAGAGAGAGAGAGAGAGAGAGAGAGAGAGAGAGAGAGAGAGAGAGAGAGAGAGAGAGAGAGAGAGAGAGAGAGAGAGAGAGAGAGAGAGAGAGAGAGAGAGAGAGAGAGAGAGAGAGAGAGAGAGAGAGAGAGAGAGAGAGAGAGAGAGAGAGAGAGAGAGAGAGAGAGAGAGAGAGAGAGAGAGAGAGAGAGAGAGAGAGAGAGAGAGAGAGAGAGAGAGAGAGAGAGAGAGAGAGAGAGAGAGAGAGAGAGAGAGAGAGAGAGAGAGAGAGAGAGAGAGAGAGAGAGAGAGAGAGAGAGAGAGAGAGAGAGAGAGAGAGAGAGAGAGAGAGAGAGAGAGAGAGAGAGAGAGAGAGAGAGAGAGAGAGAGAGAGAGAGAGAGAGAGAGAGAGAGAGAGAGAGAGAGAGAGAGAGAGAGAGAGAGAGAGAGAGAGAGAGAGAGAGAGAGAGAGAGAGAGAGAGAGAGAGAGAGAGAGAGAGAGAGAGAGAGAGAGAGAGAGAGAGAGAGAGAGAGAGAGAGAGAGAGAGAGAGAGAGAGAGAGAGAGAGAGAGAGAGAGAGAGAGAGAGAGAGAGAGAGAGAGAGAGAGAGAGAGAGAGAGAGAGAGAGAGAGAGAGAGAGAGAGAGAGAGAGAGAGAGAGAGAGAGAGAGAGAGAGAGAGAGAGAGAGAGAGAGAGAGAGAGAGAGAGAGAGAGAGAGAGAGAGAGAGAGAGAGAGAGAGAGAGAGAGAGAGAGAGAGAGAGAGAGAGAGAGAGAGAGAGAGAGAGAGAGAGAGAGAGAGAGAGAGAGAGAGAGAGAGAGAGAGAGAGAGAGAGAGAGAGAGAGAGAGAGAGAGAGAGAGAGAGAGAGAGAGAGAGAGAGAGAGAGAGAGAGAGAGAGAGAGAGAGAGAGAGAGAGAGAGAGAGAGAGGAGGTGGGGAGAGATTTATTTATTGATTTTTTTGTTGTTGTTGCATGGATATTCCTGTATGGGTCCTAAGCCTCTGGCTGGCCCACTAAGTGTTACTGCTTTTTGTTTTACTTAGGCAGAGTATGAGTATTTATGACTCGTATGGTCGCTTCAGTAAGATTTTACCCCATGTGTTTAACAACTACTTCTGCTTTGTTGAATCTCAGTTGAAATCTTATTGGGTTTGTAACTGTGCACTGTGTTTGACAATGTTCCAGTGGTCTGTCAGGCATTTCTCCACAGTGCTGACATTTTCTCTCATCTTCTGGAACCTGTAAACCTATTTCCCATGCACATGGGTATCCAAGCCTGATGCAATGTAAGTGTACTTCTGTTGTTCTACTGCTCCCATTCATCAAAATAGGTTGTTCGTAGTTGGTTGAATTCTTGTACCAACCCACAGATCTTGATGTTGCAACTGCTGTGTTGTGGTCACTGTACATCTTTTGCATTGCTCTATTTCTAATTACTTCTTAATCTGTGGTAGACTGTGGTATGTAAATGTCTACATACTACAATGTCAACTTCTCTTAGTTGCAAGTTTTGCAGCTTTGCCTGCAATGTCATTTCCTATTATTCCCACATGACTTGGCATGGGGGAGAGAAGAGACATGGAGAGGGAAAGAGAGGGTGAGTGGGAGAGGTTGAATGGGAAAGGTGGAGGAGGAGAGGGGAAGGAAAAGAGGGGAAGGGCAAGAGCTGGACCTAGACACCACTGGGTACTCCCGTCTAGTCAACATACAAAACTCATTCTAGAGTCATCTCCATCTTGTGTTACTTTTTGAAAATTTATTGTCAGGTAATACATACTGAGCCTAGATTATCACTGATACAGTGTATGTCTCTTTGTGTGTACTGTACTTAGATTAAAATTGTATACACATTTTGTATGTGTACTTTATCTTCATTGACATTTGATTAATGTTCTGTATGTGAACTGTGCCTAAATTATATTTTAAACCATGTTCACAATGTGTAAACACTTTACTGCACTTAGCTTATACTGGTGTGTGATATGCATTACTGCCATAATGTAGATTTCAACTTTATTTCCCGGATAATACTATAATTAAGGCAAAACAGGCATCTATTACTCCTGTAGATTCCTTAGCTGACAACAAAAATCAATCATTAACAATACACAGTACATATTATATTTGTAAAATTGATTATGCAAGTAAAATTAATTAGACAAAATAAAAACATATTTTACTTTTATTTAATTATACATGATAAACTTCAATAAACAGTTACAGACCATATTTGAAGAGAACTAAGAATGCTTGCATTGGCCTTCACAATATTCAACTTGACACAGATGATTCATTTCAACGTCTCTGAAATTTGTTTCCTAAGACATCCATTCATTTTTTTATTTAATAAACCCAAATAACCATCTTGTATCATCATATTCAAACAATGAATTGTGAATTATTTTCTATATATACATATAAAACAGTCAACCCCCCATTTATCCAGACTTTACCCACTTCCCTAGACCATACATTATCCAGACTTCCAACTAGGATTAAAATGCTATACACCATTGTCTCTTTTACTCCAAACATATGGGAAATTAAAATTTGAATGCACTCGTCAAGATTATTCAGTGAGTATACAAGAGGCCATGCCCAAGCACAGGCAAAATTTTTAACTTTCAAAGCTGTTGTCATCTACTGTGATTACTTCAGGATATTTACTGCAAAAAAGTGCTCTGCTTGTTTTATTCTTTTCTATTTTATTAAGCTCTCTGTCCCCCCCCCCACTGATTATTCTAAAATCAAGCTATCTTGGACTCTATTAGGGATTTACTTCAATTTATCCATGGAAGCAGTGCCACTATAAATAATATCCTGATAATACTTTAAATTTTGATGTGAGGCTAACATTAAGACATTAAAAAAAATGGTTTCACATATTCTTTTCCCCATAATTGATATGTTTGTTCAGGCCTCATAATAGTTTTGTTTGTTCATTCACCGTATGAGTTTCATTTGTTCATTTCCATATAATACTATAGTATTGTTTGTTTACTCATCATAATAATTTAATTTGTTCATTTCCCAATACTAGTAATAGTTTTGCTTGTCCATTTTCTCATAATCATTTTATTTATTTACAGTAATAATTTTGAGTGTTCCTTTATCACAACAGTTTTGTTTGTTCATTCCGCATGATAGTTTTGTTTGTACATTTATCAAAATAGTTTTGCTTGTTCATTCATCATCAGATTTGGTTAATCATTCATCACAATCATGTAGTTTTATATATTCATTGTCATTTTGTAAATTTGCTTGTTCATTTCCTGTTACATAAAAACAAAATACAGTAACTACACCAGTAAGGAATTCTTTACACAATAAGTGGTAATGATGCAGTATAAAACTGTACCGCACGTCTTCACGAGTGATCATCAGATGCCTTTGCTGCCAAGTACAATATTGTAGGAAATTCAGAGGGGCAAATCTTGGGGTGCTTAGCCCAATAGCAATTACATACAGTATTGTGATGTACAGATAAACAATATCTATTTGCAAAGGAATAGAGTACAAGAAATTATGCCTGAATCATAGTTATTCATTTGAAAAACTTAAATTTGTAATTTATGCTAAAGTAAAATAAAAATACAGTATAAAATCATTTAAATGTCAAACTAAAGCCAATTAAAACAAATCCCTTTATGTTTTCTAATTATGTTTTTGCCTGTTTTAATATACAATACCACACTAATCTTTTTACAATAAAAATTACAGTTCTACTACAAAGTTGTGCCTAGGAATTAACAATTCTTATGTTCCATAACTATAATAAAGAAATAATTAAAATATACAATATGTCAATAACACAATTCAAAACTGCAACTGCACTTCTGCAACTCTATTATCAAGTAGCAAATGCACTTGCATTCTTATAAACAAGAATATAACTTAAACTGAATATCTGTAACCGAAAACAGCTGCCAATTCATCCCTACCAGTCATTTTCAGAAATCCGGTCAACTCGTTATCCGGACGATTTCCTCGGGAACGGCGTTGTCCGGATAAACGGGGGTTGACTGTAATTTAAATAAAATATAAACTTTTATATAATAATAACTTTCATCATCATATTTAACATGCTTTTTCCTGCCCTCAAAGCACGATGGTGTGTAGAAACTAACACAGAAGCTTCAGTAACTGTTAATTTCTCACCTAAGATTCAATGCAAAATCCCAGCGTTGAATGTAATGAAATGCCTCTTTCTGGAGGAGCCCCAGTGGCTCCCTGAATTTATCTTGCCGAGATTGCTTCATACTAAAAGATCACATAAGTTGCGGAAGTTCTGTTTGGCCTACTGGGGACCAGAACCATAACATGGCCCACTTCCTGGAGGCACAGGGAGCAAGTGACAATTTGCCACCCACATCGGAAAAACTTCCAGAAAGTTAGCGAAGCTTTACATACAACTGGAGGATTCACAGAAAATGAAACCTCGAAAACACCTAAAAAGAGTCCCATAGAACAAGACAGTCACTTAAACTAGCTCAAAATGCATTAGGCAGCCTAGCTCTAACCCTTAGCTGGCTCCCTGGTCAGTTCTGGAGCTGATGAAGAAACCAACAAGTAACAGACGAACCTGAAGGAAGGGGTAATCCAGGGAGCCACCAAGGCTTCTACAGAAAGAGGCATTTCATTACATTTAGTGCCAAGTTTCTGAGGGATCCCCCTGGAGGAGGAGGGAGCCACCAGGAAGCCCCTTGGTGGCTCCCTGAAACTAACCACAGACAAAAAAAATGGGACTTACCAGGAAGTAGGAGAAGCAGCAGACACCAGGATGAAGAAGAGAAACCAGGCTGGGAGACACTGCCCAAATCACTACACAACCGACTGGGACCAAGAACATTGACTAAATAATGGGTCGCCAAAACCCCATTAGAATGCCAAATCCCCCCCGAACCCAAATACCAGCCTTGGATGTGTTGGAGAACAACAACATATCCAAGGCTGGCCAATGCCACATATTTGCAAACATCAGGGACTAGAAGGTAAACCTCAGGCTGGTTAGCTTTCATGACAATGAGGATGACCTGAGAAATGTGAGCTCTGGAACAGGAACTACCAAAACCTTCCAGAAGTGACACACAATATGGACAATCATTCATATTTGGAAACATTCAAGGTTTAAAGCCAAAGTCAAGAAATAAAGTTAAGTTCATAAATGGCCTCCTAATAGAGTCAAACTCAATATTTGGGGCATTCATGGAAACTCATACAAAATATTACATGGATGGTGAAATCTGGATTCCAAATTATAATTTATATAGATGTGATAGAAAAATTAGATCAAATGGAGGAGTAGGTCTGTATATTAAAGAAGACCTGGTATGCACAGAGCTACTACACTCAACCAATGAGGTGGTAGAGGTACTTGGAATTAAGGTAGAAAAACTTAACCTAATTATTATTCTAATATATAAACCGCCAGATACGACGGTTGAGGAATTCACAGAGCAGATGCACAAAATAGAGAACATCCTTGATAACCTAGCAAACCCAGCTCCAGATATTATCTTCCTTGGAGATTTCAATTTACCAAGTCTAAGATGGGGAATGGTAAACACAAATATCATAGCAGGGAATGACCCAGGAAATAACCAACCACAGGTCAGAGAACTTTTGAGATTCTGAGACAAATTCTCGCTCAATCAACAGATTACAGAACCAACAAGGAACGAAAACACACTAGACTTGTTATTCACAAACAATGAAGAACTAATCAGAGACATTACAATCTCAGATACTACATACTCAGACCATAAGCTCGTTGAAGTGCGAACTAGCATAAATAACAGAAGTAGGTCTAAGAGACCAAACAAGCGAGAAGGAGTATTCAATTAATTCAATTTCTACAATAAGAGGATCGACTGGGAAAAAATAAATGTAGACCTTGCAACCATTCAATGGGAGACTGTCTTAAGCGACAAAACTCCTACACAGGGAATACCTCAACTGACAGCTGAAGCTTACAAGGTCTGCTTGAAGTACGTGCCTGTGAGGAAAGTCAGAAAGAGGACCATTCTAGAAAGAGAACGCAGACGACTGTACAGGAGAAGGAAAAAAATAACGGAAATGCTTAGGCAGATACGCCTATCACACGAAAGGAAAATAAACCTAAGCAGGGAGATCGAAGAAATAGAACAAACGTTGAAGCGATCATATGAGTCTGAGGAAATGTAATTGGAACAGAAAGCTATACAAGAGATAAAGAAAAATCCAAAATATTTTTTCACATACGCAAAATCAAAATAAAAAACCTCGACCAGTATTGGACCGTTAATTACAAATGAAGGTACGTACACAGAGGACAACAAAGAGATTAGAGAAATTCTAAGAAGCCAGTATGAGGCTATGTTTTGCACACCAATAAACAACATGAAAGTTGATGACCCAGACAGCTTCTTTATGAATGACATTCAAGCTGCAGATAATATAACGGATATTAACACAAACTCGGAAGACTTTGAAAGAGAAATTGACAATATGCCCATGCACTCAGCTCCTGGGCCTGACTCATGGAATTCAATATTCATAAAGAAATGTAAAGTACCAATAGCGCGAGCACTCAGCGTAATATGAAGAAAGAGCCTGGATACAGGGAAGATACCAGCTGCACTTAAATCTGCAGATATAGCTCCTCTGCACAAGGGGGGGTAGTAAACCCTTGACAAAAAATTATAGACCAGTTGCACTAACATCACACATAATAAAAGTGTTTGAAAGAGTGATTAGGAATCAAATTTCTAGTTTTATGGAAAATAATGAGCTACACAATCCAGGACAACATGGATCTAGAGCGGGCAGATCCTGTCTGTCACAGTTACTCAACCACTATGACAAAATCACAGAAGCTCTACAAGAAAAGCAAAATGCAGATGTTGTATACACAGACTTTGCAAAGGCGTTTGACAAATGTGACCATGGGGTGATAGCACACAAAATGAGGTCAATGGGAATAACTGGTAAAGTAGGACGCTGGATACTCAATTCCCTGTCGAACGGAACACAAAGAGTAACAGTCAAACAAATAAAATTGAGTCCAAGCGCAGTTAAAAGCTCCGTACCTTATGGTACAGTCCTTGCACCGCTACTGTTCCTTATTCTCATATCAGATATAGACAAAAATACACGTCACAGCTTCGT
The DNA here is from genome assembly GCF_040958095.1 of Procambarus clarkii. NCBI lineage: Eukaryota > Metazoa > Arthropoda > Malacostraca > Decapoda > Cambaridae > Procambarus > Procambarus clarkii. The sequence goes on along the minus strand of NC_091159.1, from coordinate 38,556,591 downwards.
GTCATCCTTTGCAGATGACACAAAAATCAGCATGAAAATTACCTCTGCTGAAGACATTGAAAAATTACAAGCAGAAAATAACATGATGTTTAACAGTGATAAATTTCAGGTACTCAGGTACGGCAAAAATGAGGATCTGAAACATAATACAGGGTACAAAACGCAGTCGAATCTGCCCATAGTAGGAAAACAGCATGTAAAGGATTTGGGAATAATGATGTCCGACGATCTAACGTTTAGGGAGCATAACCAAGCAAATATTGCGTCAGCCAGGAAAATGATAGGATGGATTACGAGAACTTTCAAATCCAGGGATCCCAACACAATGGTTGTACTCTTCAAGTCCCTCGTGCTGTCCCGTCTTGAGTACTGCTCAGTACTCACTTCCCCCTTCAAAGCAGGAGAGATTGCTGAAATAGAGGGAATACAGAGAACATATACGGCACGCATAGACGAGATAAAACACCTAAATTATTGGGATCGTCTCAAAGCTCTCCAAATGTACTCTCTAGAAAGGAGACGAGAGAGATACCAAATAATATACACATGGAAAATACTGGAAGGCCAGGTCCCAAATCTACCCAGTAAAATAACAACATACTGGAGTGAACGATATGGAAGAAAATGCAGAATAGAACCAGTGAAGAGCAGAGGTGCCATAGGCACAATCAGAGAACACTGTATAAACATCAGAGGTCCGTGGTTGTTTAATGTCCTCCCGGCGACTCTAAGAAATATTGCCGGAACAACCGTGGACATCTTCAAGAGAAAACTGGACTGTTTTCTAAGAGAAGTTCCGGATCAGCCGGGCTGTGGTGGGTATGTGGGCCTGCGGGCCGCTCCAAGCAACAGGCTGGTGGACCAAACTCTCACAAGTCGAGCCTGGCCTCGGGCCGAGCTTGGGGAGTAGAAGAACTCCCAGAACCCCATCAACCAAGTATCAACCAGGTATCAACCAGGGCACCAAGGAAACGGGGTCAACCAACAAGGCATCCACGAAAATAGAACCAGTGGCTTGCAGGTAACAACCAAGAGCTGCCACTGGACACAACAAATGATGCACCCTCCAAAACAGTACACTTCAATCTCCAAAACAAAAGATCGTCAATAACAAAGATAACTACCACCACAGATGCACACAAGCACACCAGCAGATGAATGTTTCAAAGGATTCTCAGCACAAGATACAAGGGAAAGAGGTTTTCTTGGCAGATTAGAGATTATTGAGGACAGACTAAAGAAGTATGAAGAAAAGGTCCTTAAATTTGAAGAAGACAAGGAAGCTTTCAGGGATGAGGTTCACACTAAAAGGAAACATTCTTCAGCAAAGCAGGAAAATTACCACCTTAACAGACAAGGTAAAGAGACAGGAGGAACGCATCAAGCAACTAGTGCAAGAAAATGAGGTACGGAAAGTAAAGAGTGGTGAATGTGAAGAAATTAACAAGAAAATATGCTCATATGGTGAACCACTCCAAAGAACCCTAAAGACTTACATGGCATTAGGCAAGAATATACAAATAGAAATTTTATGGACAACTCACATAGAGGAGGTTAATAAACAACTAGAAATGTAAAAAGACAAAATAAGAGAGACATGTGCAAGTTGTAAATGAGAAAAAGACAATCAAGGAAGTGTGTTTGGAAGTCAAAACCAGAAATGACCAACAAGAAACAGAATTTAGACAAGCAATTAGGAAAGAACTGGTTACCAATGGTAAATTAGTACAAAACACTGCAGATAGAAGTCCATAATAATTTTTGGGTGTTTAGAAAAGGAAATATAATCTAGGGTGGAAAGAGCTGCAGAAGAGATGAAAATCATTGAGAAAATAGTAGGTTTAGGAGAAGGCCAGCCACAATTCCAAGAAAAATGTCAGTGACTTTAGGAGGGTAGGAAAATATGAAAAAGACTAGAATCGCCCCTTAAGGGTGATATTTAATGGAGTGAAACAAATAACAGAAGTGTTTAGAAATGCCAGGAAATTGCTGCTGAAAATGAACCTCGATAAAGCAAATCATCTAAATGAGAATAGAAATGAAGAAAAAAAAAAAATTTCTACAGAGTGTAAGGGACTGGAAAGCTAGTGAAATGGTACATGAAAACAAAGCAACAAAATCATTAGAGGAAGGGGAAGTACAGGACAAAGGGAAAGGGAACAGGTTCCTGAAAATTGTAAATACCAACATGGATTGAGTAAGATAAAAATAAATACTGGAGCTAAATGATGTAATTCAGCTTAAGGCCCCAAATATTGTTGCACTATCAGAGATGAAACTTGAAGAAAATATTTTAAATAAGGTCATATTCCCAAGGGGCTACTCAGTTTGGAGTCATGATAGGAAAATTAGGAAAGGGAAGGAGTGGCTGTGCTGATGAAAGAACTCCTGAAGGTAAGAGAGTTAATAACCAAACACCCTCAAGAAGTGACATAATGGCATTACAGGTTTGGAATCAGGATGATAAACTGGTAATTGTAAATGCCTACAGCCCACCAGCAAGCAACACATGAGCAAAGAAAAGAACTAGATGACACACAAGAGCAATCTCTCATAATGGTTTGATTATTAGCTCTCATGATGGACCCCCTCTATCATGAGAGATTATAATAAAAGTAGATAAAGATAAATCACAACTGTTGGTACTGGAGGACTTCAACTTGAAAGCAATAGACTGTTGTCTACGAAACAAGAACGGAGGACATTTGGACAGGCAAATTTATAATTTAATTTTGGAGACATTCATGTATCGTAACACGTCAAGCAGGCCACAAGAATGAGGGAAGAGGATGTTTCGTCAATACTGGATCTAATATTCACCTGGAAAGAAGAAGAGATATTTGATATCCAGTACCTTCCTTCCTTGGAAAAGAATGATCGTGTCCTGTAGGAAATTAAATATGCTTTGCGATATAATCTAGAAGAGAATGGGGACATTGAAACAGTCGATAAACTCGATTTCAATAGAGGACAATATGGGGAACGTGGAAAATTCTTTAATGACTTTAATTAGACAAATGACTTGTTGCTAGGCAAAGAAGTATGCAAATTTTGCAAAATATATGATGAAGGCACACAAATATTCATACCAAAATGGAGATGCAGGACCATAAAATGGGATTGGTTCAACAGACATTGAGAGGGAGGGCCAGAGGGGAAAAGACAAGAACATGGTATCAATATAAGAAGAGGCCTAACCCACAAACATACCAGCACAATAAGCAAGCAAGAAACAATTAAACAACAGTGAGGAGACAGGGAGAAAGGAACTTTGAGAAAGGTGTAGCGGGCAAAAGTAAAACAGATCCAGGCCTTTTCTATAAATTCATTAAAAGCAAGCTGCATGTAAAGGATAAAATCCAGAGATTGAGAACAGGGAACAGGACTACTGAGAATGAAAAAGAAATGTGTGAAACACTAAATGAACAGTTCCAAAGTATGTTTGTATAAAATTAGATTTTCAGAGCTGGACCCAATGCCAATTCCAAAGCACACCATAGAATACGCAGAAGTATCATAAGACGAAGTGGAAATTTTTTTCAAGGGGCTAGGAAGAAATAAAGCAGTTGGACCTGATAAGAGTTTCACCTTGGGTGCTGCAAGAATGTGAAACTGAGCTCAATGTGCAACACTGTACTCAAATTTATATTCCAGACATCCTTGTGCACAGGAATCTTAGCAGATACTGTGTATGGAAGAAGGTAAACAGTACCAATCTATAAAAATGGTAGTCAACAGGAACCTCTAAATTATAGACCCGTATCATTAACAAGCATGATAATCAATCACTAGAAACCGTAGTCAAAGCCAAATGGGTTGAACACCTAGAGAGTAATGACATAATAACGGACAGACAGTATGGTTTTCGAACAAAAAGATCCTGTATAACAAATCTACTTAGTTTCATGAAAGAGCCACAGAGATACTACATGAAAGAGGTACTTGGGTTGACTGTATCTATCTGAACCTAAAAAAGGCTTTTGACAGAGTCCCACACAAAAGGCTGTTCTGAAAACTGGAACATACTGGAGGGGTGACAAGGAGACTTTTGACATGGATGAAAAATGTTCTAACCTACAGACAGTTGAGGGTGGTAATCAAATACAATTTATCTAACTTGAGGACTGTTACTAGTGGAGTACCACAGGTTCAGTTCTTGCACCAGTAATGTTTATCATTTACTAAACAATCTACCAGAAGGAATTCAGAATTATTTGAGCAATGAAAAATGTTCTAACCTACAGACAATTGAGAGTGGTAATCAAAAACAATTTATCTGACTGGAGAACTGTTACTAGTGGAGTACCACCACCACAGGGTTCAGTTCTTGCACCAGTAATGTTCATCATTTACATAAACAATCTACCAGAAGGAATTCGGAATTATTTGAACACATTTGCGGATGATGCTGAGATACTGGGGAAGATAGAAGACACAGACGATTGTAATGCCCTTCAAATCGATCTAGTTAAAATAAGTGCTTGGAGCATCAAGTGGCAAATGAAATTCAATGTGAATAAATGTCATGTTATAGAATGTGGCATTGGAAAACATAGACCATACACAACTAACAAATTATGTGGAAAGGAATTGCAGAACCCTAACAACCCTAATAAGGAAAGAGACTGAGGGGTGGTTTTGGATAGTAAGCTGTCGCCAGAGGAACACAAAGAACATTGAAAGAGAAGTGTATGCGTTTCTAGTGAGACGAACTCACTAGAAAGAAGACGAGAGAGATATCAAATAATATACACCTGGAAGATACTGGAGGGCCAAGTACCAAATCTACACGTTAAAATAACAACGTACTGGAGTGAACGATATGGAAGAAAATGCAGAATAGAACCAGTGAAGAGCAGAGGGGCCATAGGCACAATCAGAGAACACTGTATAAACATCAGAGGTCCGCGGTTGTTCAACGTCCTCCCAGCAAGCATAAGAAATATTGCCGGAACAACCGTGGACATCTTCAAGAGGAAACTAGATTTATTCCTCCAAGGAGTGCCGGACCAACCGGGCTGTGGTGGGTATGTGGGCCTGCGGGCCGCTCCAAGCAACAGCCTAGTGGACCAAACTCTCACAAGTCAAGCCTGGCCTCGGGCCGGGCTTGGGGAGTAGAAGAACTCCCAGAACCCCATCAACCAGGTATCAACCAGGTTGCTTTCCAACCTCAGACTTGCTTTTAATTATATGGATAGGGAAATACTAAAGAAAGTGTTCATGACTTTTGTGGGACCAAAATTTGAATATGCATCAGTTGTATGGTGCCCAAATCTCAAGAAGCCCATAAAGAAACTGGAAAAGGTTCAACTGCGTGCTACAAAATGGCTTCAGGAACTGAAAAACAAAGAGTTACGTGGAGAGACTAGAGGCACTAAACATGCCAAAACTAGAAGATAGAAGAGAAGTGATATGACCACTACTTACAAAATACTAAGAGGAACCATCCAATTTGACAAAAAGGAATTCTTGAAAACTAGCAACATCACAAACAAGAGATCACAGATTCAAGCAAAGGAAACACAGATGCCGAAAAAATATTAGAAAGTTTTCTTTTGCAGAGTGGTAGACGATTGGAACAAGCTAAGTGAGAAGGTGGGAGGCCAAAACCATCATTAGTTTCAAAGCATTATATGACAAAGAGTACTGTACTGGGAAGACAGGACGCCACTAGCGTAGCTCTCATCCTGTAACTACACAGGTAATTGCTCCAGGCAGAACCAACCAAATATAAATCACCAAAGGACCCCTCAGGAAGCCTGCCGGTTCATTTTTCACTAGAAAAGAATGAGAATGCTGAAAACAAACATACATACATCAAAACCAAAGAAACAGAACCCCTGCCTCCAAAGGAGAACCTTCAAGATCCCCAGTCCTACAGCCAGAGGCAAGAACCAACACAAAGACAGCCTTCAGAAATAGATCATGAGAAGGGGAACCGTAAACTGAGGTGAGGAATGAAAACCCAAAGCTCGGTCAAGGAACCAGAACAGCTCAGTAGAAGCATGAGCATGCTGGAAGTGAAAGAACATGTGAGATAACTTGCAATATGGCACTGTGGAGATATGAACACCAAACACAAGTAACAGCAACTCTGCTAATGCTAAACAATAAGAGGTGACAGTGCTAAGCATGAGATGCCAATTGAGAAACAACCAAGACAAAAAGGACAAGACATACCTGACCAAAACCAAAGCTGATGAAGAGACGAGTAGTGGTGAAACGAGCACCGATCAACTTCATACAATCGCTATAAAGAAAAATGCAAGTGGGACACCAACAAACCAGCCACCTATTTGCCATATAATTGGGAGTAGACACGGGTCAAAAACTCCAGATCCAATGAACAGCAGAGAAGTTTGAACAACCGAAGTACACAACCAGGCCAATTTGCTAGAAGAGGCGGAGCCTCAGAAAAATGCCCAGGTTCAGACACCAGGCTAGCAGTACAAGAAACCAAGACTGGGCTAGCCACCAAGGAGTAACAAAGCCACACTTCCCAAGAATGACTCCAGACTAGATAATACCCATCAACCATCAACCGAAGGTGGTTAAAAAGGTAAATGCACCTCCACCTCTGCTAGTTCAGTCAAAAGGCATACACCATGAGAGCCTCACAATCAGGGAATGGAGCTACATAGGAGGGAAGGTGCCAGATTCATGCCTACATAAAGAGGTCCACCTTAGGGTTACCAAACATCTCTCAGTCAACGGAAGGGTGCATCAGCGACAACCACTCAGTGGAAACGAGATGGAAGTGAAACAACCCATCCACAAGAAAATATAACACGTGACAGGTAAAAACAAGAGAAGTATGCATCTCTTTGTTACTTAATAACAATAATACAGTAGTATGATAACTTGTTACTTAATTTCTATGAAGTTCCACACCTGTGGAACTTTATCTTTCCCTCGTGTGGCCTCTAAGAATACAGGCCACACGAACCGTGTGGAGGACCAAACCCCAAGAAGTCAGAAGCCGAGCTACCTGAAGCATTCAGCTACACAGGGGTGATGGACTAAGTGACCCCTCGATTCAGGCAATGAACCACTGGGAAGCAGAGTGAAACTGGAGCAAGGAGCCCAGTGAAAGCTGAATCCTCCTAAGAGCATGCCACACAGCTGCAAACAATGTGCTGTGCACCTGAAGGAAAAGGCCCAACCACCAATCTTGGATGGCCTGGTAAGCACTTGTCATGAAGCCCTAACTCAAAGATGAGGCATCTGTGAATACACTGAGCAGCAGGAAGATAGTGCCTTGGAACCGAGCCCAAAAAACCCAAAAGGGAAGCCAGCAAAGCAAAAGCCAACAAAGGGCAGAGTAGGCAGTCCCGAGAATGGTGAAACAGGCCGAACCAGAGAAACTGATATAACGCTTAGAGTCAAACCCTTCCCAGAGGAAAGACAATGCACATGAAATTCAGGCTCCCACAGAACAGAAGACACCAGAAAAGATAACTCTGTGTAAGGGCAGTATTAGTGGGTACCCAGGGAAGAAAACCATAACCACATGTAGCCCAAAACCCAGCAAGAGCTAAGCCCACACAAGCAGTTGGATAAAAAACATGCACATAAAGCAAACACTAAAAGAAGGAACAATACAGTGTACAACATGCAAATAGTCCCAGCAGAACAAAGTCCAAGGATGTCCAGCACTTAGCTTAAAGCAACAGAGCTTGCCCATGACTGGCAGACCTGAATACTACAGGCAAACCTATACACTGCCATATTGGTAACAGATCAGACCAGGGGACCAAGCTGAGGGCTGGGGACCAGGCGGCCTAGTGGTGGTAAGCGGTACTAATGAATTTCAAGCTAGTTTAAGTAAATCCCTTGTTCTGCGCGAATCATTTGCAGAGTTGTTTGATGGTTTTGAAGCTTCATTTTCCATGAACCCTCCAGTTGTCTGTATGGCTTCACTGACTTTCTGGAGTCTTTTTCTGGTGGGTTGGTGTGCTGCCACTCACTCCCTGTGCCTCTTTGGGGTGTAAGGTCCCAGATCAGCCAAACAAAACTTCCACAACTAATGCAACCTCTTAGTATGGAGCAATTTCAGCAAGATAGCTTCAAGAAGCCACTAGAGGGGCTTTTCCCCCAAAAAATCAGCAGTTTTAATGCTCTGCCTGAAACATTTGCTGGACACTATTGCCTGAGTATGATATAATACATAATTATGCTTTGCACTTAAAAAACAGAATATGAGCGAAGAATGAAGATTGTCTCTAAATCAAAAATGTTTGGGGAACATATGTACAGGCCACTCTTGATCCTAAGTGGGTATTCACCCATACACTCAATATGTATTGTTCTTTAAATGAAAAATTTACCTTCCTCCATTACCATTAAATTTATTATATACAAAATATAAATAAATGAAACTTGGTACAGGTATTTTCAGAACAAATACCAGCTACATGATCTCCAATTCGTAAACTCCTTATACAGTACAGTACAGGGGTATTAACAAATTTATGTTACTGTACCTTTAATTGAAAATTTATTAAATTAATAGTAAATGAGATATGGAAGCTTATTCATTCTCAGAATAACAATTGTGGCACTTCATTTGAGCCAAACTTTAACCTCTATTCAATGAAACTAAATTTTTAGATGAAAAACCAATCATTCAATTAGTTTAACAAACCCACGGGCATTCCCATTCCCAAAAACAAATTCACTAGCTCAAAATTTTAAATTAATTATGTTTTATTAACCATCAACATAGTCATTCCTGCCTACGTGCAAAAAATTTAAAATTAAAAAAAAAAAATACTTTTACTTACAGAATTATACATTTGTATGCAAAATGTAAGAAAACTGAAAACAAAAATTTAAATATGCACTTTTTATTGGTTGGACGAGCTGTGACAGGTTGCATTGTGGAATGTGTAGAGGCATAACGTCTTTGCTGACACAGTGGTAATTACCAAAGTGTAATTACCTAAGTGTAGCTACAGGATGAGAGCTACACTCGTAGTATTCTTTGAAACTACTGACGGTTTTGGCCTCCACCAACTTCTCACTTAGCTTGTTCCAATCATCTACCACTCTGTTTGCGAAAGGTAACTTTATAATGTTATTTCGGCACCTTTGTTTCCTTAGCTTGAATCTGTGTCCCCTTGTTTGTGGTGTTGCTGATTTCAGGAATTCCTCTGTCAATTTGGTTGATTCCTGTTAGTATTTTGTATGGTGGTGATACTACCCTCACCTCTTTTTCTTCTGTCTTCTAGTTTTGGCATGTTTAATGCCTCTAGTCGCTCCTCGTAACTCTTTGTTTTTCAGTTCCGGAAGCCATTTTGTAGCATGCTGCTGCAACTTTTCCAGTTTCTTTATGTGCTTCTTGAGATTTGGGCACCATACAACTGCTGCATATTCCAATTTTGTTCTCACAAAAGTCATGAACTGTTTCTTAAGTATTTTACCATCCATATAATTAAAAGCAAGTCTGAAGTTGGAAAACAACACGTACACTCTTCTCACAATGTTCTTTGTATGTTCCTCTGGCAACAGTTTACTATCCAAAACCACCCCTAAATCTTGTCCTTTATTAGTTCTGTAATTTCTTTCCACATGATTTGTAAGTTGTGTGTGGTCTATTTTCTCCAATTCCACATTTCATAACAGCATTTATTCACATTGAATTCCATTTGCCACTTTATGCTCCAAGCACTTATGTTAACTAGATTGATTTGAAGGGCATTACAATCATCTGCACCTCCTATCTTTCCCAGTATCTTAGCATCATCTGCAAACATATTCAAATAATTCTGTATTCCTTCTGGTAGATCATTTATGTAGACGATGAACATTACTGGTGCAAGAACTGAATATTGTGGTACTCCGCTAGTAACACTCCTCCAGTCAGATACATTGTCTCTGATTACTGCCCTCATCTGTCTGACAATTAGAAAATTTTTCACCCATGTCAGAAGTCTTCCTGTCACTCCTCCAGCATGCTCCTGTTTCCAGAACAGCCTCTTGAGTGAGATTGTCAAAAGCCATTTTTAGGTCCAAATAGACATAATCAACCCAACAACCTCTTTCCTGTATTATCCCTGTGGCTTTATCATAAAAATTAAGTAGATTTGTTACACAGGATCTTCCTGCTCAAAAACCAACTGTATGTCCATTATTATGTCATTACTCTCTAGGTTTTCAACCCATTTGGATTTAACTATTGTTTCTAGTGTTTTGATTACCATGCTTGTTAATGATATGGGGCTATAATTTAGAGGTTCCTTTTGACCACCATTTTTATAGATTAGTACTATGTTTGCCTTTTTCCATATATTTGCTAAGATTTCTATGCAAAGGATGTCTGGAATATTAGAGTGGAATGCTCAGCTCAGTTGCACATTCTCGCAGCACCCAAGGTGAAACTCCATCAGGTCCAACTGCTTTATTTCTTCCTAGCCCCTTGAGTAATTTTTCCACTTCGTGTTGAGATACAGTACCGCTATGTATTCTTTGGCGTGCTCTGGAATTGGTATTGGGTTCGATTCTATGAAATCCTCATTTTGTACAAACACACTTTGGAACTGTTCATTTAGCATTTCACACATTTCTTTTTCATTCTTAGTAGTCCTGTTAGCGATTCTCAATCTTTGGATTTTATCCTTTACATGCAGCTTGCTTTTAATGAATTTATGGAAAAGACCTGGATCTGTTTTACATTCATCCGATATATCTTTCTAAAAGTTCCTTTCTGCCTCTCTCCTCACTGTTGTGTAATTGTTTCTTGCTTGCTTGTAGTGCTGGTATGTTAGTGAGTTAGGCCTTTTCCTATACTGTACTCGTGATATGATGTGATGGATGATACGGTGTAGAAGATACAATGTTAGTGTTCACCTTGGATTTTTCTTTGATCGTTAATCATTTTTTCATGGATTTACTATAATTATTTGGTACCTCAAGGTACCAAATTACCTCTCTTTCCCTTGATGTACTCCTGATGAAGGTCACAACTATGACACAAATTCCCATCTGTATCAGTTGGATTATGTAAGTTTTGCAGCCCTAGACATTGATAATAGGCTTATTGCTTTGCTACCTTGTTTCCTCACTTTCTGTGATTTAACATTTGCCCTTAGTGTTTCATAGGTTTAGGTCAACAGTTTAGATTATGCAATCCAGCAGTCCTGAATATTAGCAGCTCTTGATAATAGGATATTTCTAATAAAGATTTTTTCTAATACTTGCCACTGATTTTTACTTAGTATACCATTGCCCTAGTTGGCCTATTCTGTATTGATGACTAAACCAATCTCATTTGCCTTGGGATTCAATTGTTAATCTTTGTTGATTTGCTCAATAAAATATCCATGATTTAACTTAAAAAATGAGAGAAAGTAATACCTGTAAATGTTATATTGATCAATATAGAGCACAACTTTATACACATCAAAGATCTTTTATTCTTTAATTTAAACTACTCTCTCCTTCTTTACAAGAAAATTATACTTGTTCTGGTTTATTCTCCCTGCATTCCTGTTTCTGGTTATTTGTTCCCCCTTTGGGAATTTGAGCCACCTGGGGTAAGGTGATTTCATTGGCCACTGCTCTCTTCCCTACTCCATTCTAGCCTAACTATTGATAAAAAAAGCCAGTTTAACCCCAGGGCTGTGCAACTATTAATAGCCGACAACACCGCTATGCAAAGAAAACAAAATTTAAACAAAAAATTTCCTTCTAAGATTGTTAAAATGTGTTCCCTGATCACAGGGAAAAAATATAAATTACAGACGACATATTTTAGCCATGATTAGGCGAGGAAGTCTGGTAAGATGCAGGCGGTGAAAGAGTACACTTCATAGCTGGTCTTATCTAGCAGAGCCATCAGGCGGGAGTTACCGCAAAGATATTATTACCTAATTATTTCAATGTTTCTGATTGAATTTTCACAGTTTTTTGCAGTAATATTATTCAATGGTGTGTAGTGATATATTTATATAATAAAATGTGTAAACTATCACTATTCTCAAAATGATGGTGAGCATATTAGTGATTCAATTATTATATTCATAAAACAATGAAAGATTATTTTTGCTGTTATTACACTATATTACACTATATACACACGTGTTATATATAACTATCTACATTTTTTGTTAACCATAACGAACAACTAAGCTGGTATGATGAGTCCAAACAATATAGCGGCCACCACACACTGGTCAGCTGACGATGCCACCTCACTGCCATGAGTCCTCCTCCAACCATACTACGGACATCGTTAAGTTCTTACCACAATGCTGCTATTATCAGAATCCTGGTCACTAAATCCTGTAAATGAATAATTTTCCACAAGTTTATTTTGTACAGGAACACGAGAAGTCGTTTCAAGATTCTTAGATGAACCAAACAATGTGCGGTGCTGCTGCTACCTGCCTAGCACTGTGGACATTTTGAACAGCATTGCGTTCACTTATTATCTGAACATTGCACAGTCTTTATCACAGTGAGGCTCTTCTGTAATACTATCATCACTAAATAATAGCAGTTACATATATATTTTGACATATTTTTAACAGCAGTGAGCTCCTGCTGCATGCACCAGCCTTGGTTGCTCACTCAGAACTAAGGCCTTCACACCCAGGAATGGTACCTGCTTGATGGGGGTTCTGGGAGTTCTTCTACTCCCAAAGCCCAGCCTGAGGCCAAGCTTGACTCGTGAAAGCTTGGTCCAACATGCTGTTACTTGTAGCGGCCAGCAGCCCCACATATCCACCATAGGCTGGTTGGCCTGGCACTTCTTGAAGAAAATTATCTAGTTTTCTCTTGAAGATGTCCACAGTTGTTCCGGCAATATTTCTTGCTCACGATTTGTATTTTAAATGGCGTCTGTTTACTGGAGCCTTGAGGAAGCTGATGTGAACCCCCATGAAGCTGCAGGACTTTTAAATCTTATGAAGTACAGCACTTTAAAACACACATATATATATATATGTATATACACACAAAGAATACTGTGCAAGGAGCCTATGCTATGCTTTACTACAAGTATTTCAGAATTATTTTTAAATACATGGACGATGAAAATACTAAAGAAATTTTTAATAATCTTTGAGAGACCAAAGTTGGAATATGCAGTGGTTGTATGGTGCCCATATCTTAAGAAGCACATCAGCAAACTGGAAAAAGTGCAAAGACATGCAACTAAATGACTTCCGAAACTGAAAGACAAGAGCTATGCGGAGAGGTTAGAGGCATTAAATATGGCAAAACTAGAAGATAGAAGAAAAAGAGCCGACATGATCACTACGTACAAAATAGTAACGAGAATCCCTAATGATAGGGAAGAATTACCGAGACATGGAACTTCAAGAACATGAGGTCATAAATTTAAGCTAACTAAACAAAGTTGCCAAAGAAATACTGTATAAGAAAATTAACTTTCACAAAGTGGTAGACGGTTGGAAAGAGTTAAGTGTGAGAGAGTGATGAAGGCAAAAACCATCAGTAGTTTCAAAGCGTTATATAACAAAGAGTGCTGGGAAGACAGGACACCATATGCGTAGCTCTTATCCTGTGACAACACTTAGGTCACTCTGTGTATGACTACACGCACACAGAGGAGCAGTAACACAGGAGCAACAACACAGAGAGCTGAAGGATTAACTCACTATTATCGAAGTCATACTGTGGGAGAGAGCTTCGCAAGTGGTGTACCTGATATTATCACAGACTGAGATCAATTATATAGAGTGGAGAGTGATGATTACTGAAAAATATATACAGCATTGGGAAAATTTATAGGATGGTCTGTCACACGGAAGCAGAGAAAAATCAAAATGACAAAGGCAATGGATACTGAACTGTCAACAAGAGTCTAAAATTTCTCCTGGTTTCACTGAGGAATAAATAAGGAATGGAAGTTTTCTTTGCAGGTTGGTGAAGGTTGAGGATCTGCTAAAAATTCATGAAGGAATATTTCTTTCATTTGAAAAAGAAAATGAAGATCTTAAAAGGTAAGGAGGTAAGGGAAGGAAATTATCAGGAGAAATCACCAAACCATTACGACTCTATACAGTAGCACCTGGAAGGGATCAGGGTAAGGATTTGGGATGGGACAGCAAGAAGGGAATGGTGCCCAACCACTTGGACGGTTGAGGATTGAACGCCGACCTGCATGAAATAAGACTGTCACTACTGACCAGCCCAAATGGTTGGGTGGTTAAGGAGGTAAAGGTAAGATAATGAGACAGGGAGGAATAGAGGAACTAGTGAAAGAAATTGAAACATGGAAAATGAATGGAAATGAATTTGAAGTAAAAAAGTAGATAGATACTGTACTGTAGATATGGACAAGAATTAAGAAAAACTATACAGGCTATCCAAAACAAAGGGTTAGGCAAGGATTTTCTAAGAGAAAATGTGGGTAACTCAATTGGAGGTTACTAAAGGAGTGGAAGTGTAAGGAGGATATAAAAAACAATCACAGAAGTATGTCTAGAAGTCAAAAACAGAATTAAGCAGTCAGGAACTGACATCAGACAGGCACTTAGGAAAGAACTGGATACCAGCAGAAAATTAGTACAGAACACTGTAGATAGAAGTCCATACTGTAATAATTTTTTATATTTGGAAAGGAAGATACATTATAGTATCACACCACCACCTGCTGTTGTTATGTCCTTTCTGAAAGGTGGGTGGTATCCTGAAAAATGGAATTCCCCTTCAATTATGTCATCTTATCACCATGTTTTGCCGAGCCCAAAGTGTGGGGGATTCTCACATCTTAGTATGTACAGACAATGCATTAAATACATTTACAGTACTGTACTAGGTTTTTGGCATTAGTGTAAAAGCAATTTAAACTCCTGACATTGCTTTTAGGAGTTAAGGGATTGTATATTATTATTATATTATTATTTCGCATGTTGACCCTTTTGTTTTGTGCCTGCTTGTCATTGGAGATGAATAGGGTTAGTTCTGCCTCGCTGGGTAAAAGACTATGTCCTCTCCTCTTTCTACTATCATGATCATGTGCCCTTTTATCTTCAGCTTTAAATTTTTATTTTGATCTGTGTTTCCTAACTCCTTTAGATTATCTCTCAGTTCTTTGTCCTTTTTTATTTTTTTGGTGTTTCACTGTGAGGTTTGGGAACATTTATGTGTTGATATATCTATCTAGATGTCTTAGGCTTTGTGCATTTGAATATTTTCCTTTTGTGTTCGTGATTTGTGATGGTTATACTGTATATAAACCTGACTGCAACCATCAATGTAGGAATTAAACATCATGGGATCCTCAAAATTTTTATGGTGCAATATACTAGCTGGAAATGTTAGCAAACTGACTGTGGGAGTATGCTACAGGGGCAGATAAGCGCTTCAGCAAAGGAAGTTGCAAATCACAAGACAAAAACTGGGTGAATCTAACATCACAACCAGAGGGAGAACAATTTCTTCATTTGGTACAGGACTCATTTCTCATACAGCATATGACAGAGGCCCATCCCCCCCACCCCTGAGGTAACAGCAGCATGCTAGATCTTGTGCTAACATCAGAAGAGAGTATGATCAATCATATTCAGGTAAAAAAGAAGCTCACCAGTTTCATGTGACCACAATATTCTAAGATGGAATACAATTACAGCACAAAAACCCATATAAAGGCCCAGGACAGCAGCTTTCTAGGCTATCTTCATGATTATCATAGAATGAGACATGAGGTAAAGTAAATATCAGAAGAAAGCACTAAGCTATTATAACTATACCGCACTTGGAAGGGATGCAAGAAAAAGGATTTATGACAGAACGAAGGAAGGAATGGTGCTCAACCAATTGGACAGTCTAGGATTGAAAGCCAACCTGCAAGAGGCGAGACTGTTGTTCTACCGTCCAGTCCATGTGGTTGGATAATGAAACAGGAATTGTATAAAACCTCCTGGAAGGAGTTAAAATGAGATCAAGGCATGGAAGCTTTATGGAAAATTTAAAACAGGTTATCTGTGAACTAGATGGATGCAGCAGTAAAAAAAAAAAAAAAAAACTTGCTCAATACATAAAGAAAGATGCAATGTCTTTTAATATCTACATAAATAAGAATAAATGGTAAAGTACACTTACTAGAATGGATTAAACAATGATAAAAACAAAGAAAGCAAAGAGTTGTCCTAAATACATATAGAAACAAATCTAACTGAAGAAATGTGCTAAGTGGGGGCCTGCAAGGGTCCATCTAGGAGCCAACCCTTTTTCTCATATACATCAATGACATGAATGAGAATATTAAAAAATACATTGTAAAATCTGCAGCCGACACTAAGATCTATGGTAAAGTAGTAAGTACAAATAATAAAGCCTTATAGAACCTACATGAATTCCACAAAAGGTCAGAAAACTGGCAAATTATTTTTAATTTGAAAAATGAAAGACCTTGCATATAGGGCATAACAATGCATATCAGAGCTAACAAATAAACAACACTACCAAGCAGCAGATTGAAGAAGAAAAAGAGCCTAGGAGTCAGAATTCCACCAGTCATTGAAAGCTGCACAACAAGCGGGAGATGCAGTAAAATAAAAAATAAACCCACCCAAACCCTAGGAATAGTCTAACAAACCTTTGACTTCAAAGAAAAGAAAGTGGCTATTCAACTGTACAAATCTCTAGTGCACCCCTATTTGGACTACTATACAAATGGAGTGCACTAGAGACTTCATTTTCATTTTCAATCTTGAAGTAAAAAACTTTCATTTTGAGAATGATATACGTATCTGCTTTTGAGAAAGTACAACACAGTGACAAAAATATCAAAGAACTAAGTCAACTCCCCTACCAAGAAAGGTTGAGGGCCACAGGACTAAGAACACTGCAAAACAGACAACAGGGCAGATCTCATACAAACTTTTAAAATACTGAACAAAGTATTGACCCAGACCGCTTCTTTAAAAGGTCACATTCAACACATACAAGGGGCAACATCTTCAATCTCTACAAGCCACAATGTAGGACAGAAAAGAGGAGATGCCTTTTCAATAAACTCATGGAACTGTCTACCCATCAAAGCCGTTCAAAATCAGTTGAAAACCAGATAAAAAATCTAGTTGAAAATATGGTGAACCTTTGACAAGATAGATGGTGGCTTTCAGGTAATGCAGGTAAAAATCTACTTGGTTTATCAAGTAAACTTTCTTTACTTGCACGTGACCTTCTCCTGCAGCCTACCTACTTGGCCCTTCAAGTAAACCTTCCACTCAACCATCGCTTGTACAAATGCATATGATGTACCTGTATTCAAATAGTGCAGGAGAAAGTATTGCACTATTTTGGATAGACTATAGATTCAAGGAGAAATGTGTTATTTAGATACAAAATAATGGAACTTTATAATCTATGTAATAGGCATTTAATAAACAAACATGCAACAACACTTGAATACAGCTAAAGAAAACTTTAAACATCCTAACTAAACCAAATAGACTACTATGCAATGATCACATTACTGTACCTCCAAAACCAAAATAAAAAGTTGTCTATGAATGCAGTATTTGATATGTGAATAACAAATTAGTGAACATATAGTCTATGTTAAATGCACTGTTAGAACAGATCATATCAGAGGACATCCAGCACTTTTTCAAAAGTAATTTAAGAATTACAGTATTTGAATACTAAACCTTTACCTAACATTAGGCATCTCATAGTACAGTTGCCTTCATTCTCAAGTCACAATCAGGAATCCTGATTTCGATTCCTGGGAGAGGCAGAAATGGTTGGGCAAATTTCATTTCACCTAAAGCCTCCGTTCACCTAGCAGTAAATAGTCACCTAGGTAACTGTTATAGAGTTGCATCCTGGGGAAAGGAGAGTCTAGACCAAGGGTAGGGAACCTTTTAAAATGTGTCATTCAATTGGCAGTAATTTTCTAAAAAGTTCTTCTTTCTCCACTGGAGAAAAATATGCTTGAACGCATTCTTAAAGAGCTTTGTTTAGGTGACCAATATGTGTATGCTTGACAACAAAATGGTTACGAGTATTATGGTTGGCACGCATGCTACTGCTTCTCCTCCCCTGGCCTAGACTAAATTGGATGGAGTATGGTCAAAATGTACATAGGAATTTTATGTAAAGCCTGTTTTCTAATTGTTAAAACTGTATGTATTATTTGATTTGGCTGGTTCAAGTAATGTTAGGTTAGGCTGGCTTAGATAGGTTAACAAAATATATAAACTGTTAGTGAACGAGATGTGTGAAAGGACTAGAACCCTATTATATACAAGGCCATGAAGCAATGCACTATTAGGATACAAGATATAAAAAGAAAAGTATCAATGCACTTATTGAGCAATAGTGGTAAGGTTTCAGCAGCACATAATGAGCTCTGGAAATGAACCGAAGGGTAAGCCAGGCTTCCTGATATGGTCCACTCTCCAACGATGCACGTAACACACACACACATAAACACACACATGCCAGCCATCATAATGGAAAATGGTGCCTGTACACAGAAACATGCCCTCAAATATCACTCATTCTATGCAGTATTTAAATGTCCGATTTCATTATGAGCAGCTATAAAACGTTTTATGAGATGATGTCAATAAGAGCAGGAGATCACTAAGCATTATATGATAGTAAAGGACTCAAATGTAATGTGTACTGAATACACATTTCAAGATCATTATAAATAATGACACTTTAAAGGCTAGTCTAGTATACTTTGAGTGGCAGTTTAGGCACTACACGTATATATACAGAATATAATAAGGTGGTAATGAAGGCCTTGAGTGTTAGGAGGAGTGAGACTTAAGTCTTTGTCTAGCACTCCACACTAACACTCGCACATCAACACCAGCACCCAAACTCAACATGTCCCGGAACGTGTCTACATACCTGACTTCTTTTTGGGCATGGTTGTAGAAGAGAGTGGGTGTAGTAGTGTGCAGAAGGAGGAGGAGTGTGTGGTGGAGGAGCCGCGGCGGTGTGTGGCTCCGGGCGGTGAGTCCCCCCCAGCAGGCGTCTCCCTCAGTGCTGCTTCTGCTGGCTTATTACCACACTCTCTCACACCCCATAACCTCCCCTCCTCGCTCTACCACAACCACATGCATCTTTAGTTACTCTTACTGCTCACTTACTTACAGGCGCCGGGGAGAAATAGTTATTTTTGCCTTTGTTATTGTTTTGATAAATGTTTACAGATGGCACTCGGATCGCTCAGCGACACACCACAACTAGTCCCCAAGACCATCCACCTCGCTCCTTCCAGTCTTCTTATAACATTGCTTCATTAAGCAATTGTATAATTAATGTAGCGCATTATGTATAGCACAGCAAATCCATAATGAATAATATAACTCCCAGAAGTGAGTTATGTGTATAGTTTACCCGGGCGAAGTGCACCTCACAAGCATCTCCAACAACATTTGCCTCCTGGACAGAAGCATTAATTTACCTAAATTTACCTGAGGGCCACCATCTATCTAGTGGCCTCAATGGGGAGAGGGAGCCGTCGGCTTGTCAAAGGTTTCCCTCATTTTTTCATGAGGATTTTTTTCCAAATGGATTTGGATCTGCAGTAATGTCTGGCATTTGCGGCTTCGGGGAGTGAGCGGTTCCATGGGTTTTACCTGAATTTACCTGAGGGGCCACTAATACTAGTGGCCTCGACAAGGACAGAAAGCCGGCGGCTTGTTAAAGGTCTCCCCATTTGCCCTTTATATAATAATGGGTTTATAATAACTGTTACGGCCCTATTGGGTCGCAACTGGGTTCTCGATCCTCTGATGTTATTAGAGTTTGGGTATCCGGCCCCAAGTCAGTAGTGGCTTTCAAGGGGTGTGTTCTGTAACGCAAGTAAATGAAAGGGGAAGGGATACAAATACACTAATTTAAATATATATATTAACCACCACCATTAATATATATCTCACAGTCACTCGCTGGGACTATAACTACACTTATATACAATAACTTGTCTTCCTCCGAAGACACAGGATGCTCTACGGTGTTCACGATGAGTAGCCCTGGTTCTCTTCTTTGTGGCCCACGATGAATCCTTCGATTCCCTAGGCGAATCTACCCTGGCCACAGGCCAGCCAAATCACAGTCCCACTGGGTACACCGTCGTGGAGGCCTTCAACCACAAATCCAGCCTGTAGCTGGCAGGTTCCAATCAGCTCTGCTGCGTAGGCCACTCCACGACCGATACTAGGGTTGCGAGCCCTAGGCAGGAGCCTCGTGTGATTCCACAGATCACTCTCCTCACCACAGTGGCTAGTCTCTTTCACCAGTCAACCCCCGGGTACGACGATTCCTCAACTCTGCCACGTCACAGGCAGGCTAACACTCTCAGCAGTGTTTCGTCCGGGAGCAACTCACAGCTTCTGCAGCAAACACGTGGAGAGACTTTGGCTGCCTTGGGTAGACTGCCCATCGTCCGATACAGCAGTCCCAGGTCGACTCTGTAATCAGACACGTCATTAGTACTAGGGACACTCTAGGGCACCTCACTTACAGGCTTAGACACAAACGCCCACCTATCCACTCCATAGATGGCGTTGCTGTCTAAGCGTCACCTCACCAGAGGTCAGCAGCGGCTATGTCACGAGCTGATTAAGACGGGAAACCAGCTCCTGTGGCCGGTATATCCCGCCCTCGCTAGATGGCGTCGTCCATTTGGAGGGGGTTTTGGGAGCCGACTCACAGATGGCGTGGACGTCACTGCTCCTGTGCTACGACGCTTGGCTCGGGTCCGTAACAATAACTCATTGTAGACAGGCAGCCAGTTTATTCGTACAGTACACGTCAGGCTTACATCGAGGTGACGAGGTCCCTTCTCCCACAAGGACGAATTACTGACCCTTCCTAGGATGCAACCCCACAACAAGCTGACTCCTTGGTACATATTGTTTATAAATCTTGTTTATCTGTATCTTCTGCTACCCAGTCTCCCAATCTTTATGTACCCAATCTGAACATCTTTACCACTGTGATCATTGCTGTCTTATATGTGCTGTCAATCTGCTGTATGGTGTCTATTAACCTTGTTTAAATTACTAATCAAGCTGTCAATGTAATCAATCAGAGCTTTAATATAACAATGTGCTTTAATATACCTACTTATCTCTCTCATCTCATTTTTCTCTTGTAATGTATCTTTATCATTTATCAATTCTGATTGAAATTACCTACTTAAAATTATCTGCTAGATTAAGGACCTGCCCGAAACGCTGTGCGTACTAGTGGCTTTACAAGAATGTAAATACTGTACTATCCAATGTATTCTCACAAACCCAATGTACCTTCTTGTATATATATAAATAAATAAATAAATAAATAAATAAATAAATAAATAAATAAATAAATATTTACTGCTAGGTATACAGGGGCATTAAGTGATAGGAAACGAACCCAACCATTTCTGTCCAGCACGGGACTCGAACCCTGGCGGGACATAAAATAGTTAGGCGATTGTGAGTTGGGAACGAACTCAACTCTACTATCAGGACCCAAAATTAACTATACCAGTAAGAGAATGTGTGTGTTTGTCCAAGGTTGGAGGCCACACACTTGGGGCTATCCTCACCCAACTTTGCATGGGATATGGTCTGGGGTACGGGACGGACATAAACAAAATATTTATTCAGGTAAAGTACATACATACAAGGTGAGATACAAAAAGTTGATGGATTTATAGATAGAGCTAGTAATATACAATGCCTACAGCCACTATTACGCAAAGCGTTTCGGGCAGGAAAAACACTAAGACTAAAACTTAATACTAATTGAGATTAAAGCATAAACTGTGTTGAGAAAAAATTAAAAATGAAAAAGGGGGGGGGGAACACGGCAGAAAAAAAAGCAAAAATACAATTTGGTCAACAAACAGCATTGTTTCAAGTAGTAGACAGGGGTTGACATTTTAGGGGGTGAGGTAGGTATTACATGGAGTTAATAAGGTAGTACTTTGTTTTTATCTTAAACTGGTTGGGAGAGGTACAGTCTTTGACATAATTGGGAAGGTCATTCCACATTCGAGGTCCCTTGATTTGTAAAGCATTTCTAGTTTGATTAAGTCGTACTCTTGGCATATCAAATAGGTATTTGTTTCTGGTGTGGTGCTCATGGGGTCTGTTACAACCTTCTAGGAAGCTTTTAAGGTCAGGATTGACATTACAGTTCAGCGTTTTATATATATAAAAGGACATCCTAAGGCCTAAGTCCAGCCTAAGGACATTCTGTCCAGCCTAGGGACATAGGCTGGTCGGGGTCGGTCCTGTAATTAGTAATCAATTTGGGTCCTATTAAGAATGTTTATTAAAGGGAAATATAAACGTAAGTTTTACAGATTTAGAAAGACACCAGTAAGTGTTTTTATTATCATTATTATCATTAATGAATTTATTATCATTAACATCATAAATCGGGTCGGGTCCGAATGACCCGACCCGATTTACATCAAATCAAATCAAATCAAATCGTTCATCATTCTATTAAGTAATGAAGCATTGTCCCCCACAGGCACTACAGCTACTGGGTTTGCTCAACATACAGGTGAAACAACGAATATACGCGTGCAAGGTAAACACAAGTCTGACAAAGCCACATAAAACGTTTGTCTTTTTCCATCTGCCAGTTTGGCGTGAGAAACTACGAGGAATCTGAAGGGACGATGATCGACACAAAGTACTAGAATAATGGTATACTGAATACTTGAGGTAAATCAATAAAAATAAAATGGAGAATATTTTATTATACATTAACAGTTGTTTAACAGTTTAGAACTCAGTTGTATCCATAACATCACAGAAGCAGAAAATCAGCTTGTGCAGCCAACGGGCAACACAGCTTATAAATATTTATCATATCAAGATTATTTATTAATATTGAAGGCGTATAACATTTGTGATGAGTACTACAGTGAATGACCGAAGCAATCATGAGTACTACAGTGAATGACCAAAGCAATCATGAGTACTACAGTGAATGACCGAAGCAATCAAGTGGTGAAGACAAGAGACCTTACTGACATGACCTGTACCTTGATGCACAATATAATGTGTGGAGTGAGTATGTTTAGAATCTTCGTGTTTGCACGTGACTGCTGCAGCTGGATATTGTGAATTTGTTCTCGACTGTTGCAGTGATACTAGAAAGGTGTGTAGAAATAGCCTAAGCCACTTTTTGAGATTAATTTTTTTTTTTACTTGTCTCAATAAACATACTTGACCTTGAAAGAACTTTATGTATTAGAGTGTCAATTCATTGATAACTATAGAAATAAGGAAATAAGTAGTGTACCACATCAAATTGTTTGGATTAAAAAAATCAAAATCAAAATTCAATGTGTGTGTGATAATGGTATGATAGACAGAATACTTAGGAGCTACAAGAATTTTGCCCCAATGAGTGTAACACTTATATGCTGTGTTTACTATATTAACCTGCAATGTTAAATGGGATTCTTGTATTGTGATTTGTGTATCTGTACTCACTGAATTTGTGCGCCTCTTGAGGAACTTGAAATAAGAGAGGGGGGGGGGGGTAGAAATAGCCTAAGCTACTTTATTCCTTTGAGATGTATATTTTTCTTGTCTCAATAAATATACTTGAACTTGAACTTTAGAATGTTTAGGGATTTAAACAGAGGGGCTGTGTGTTGTATGAAGACAGGGTTTGTTACAAATTTTGATAGCAAATTTTTGCTGGGTGATGATGGGGTTGAGGTAGTTTGCAGTGGATGAACC
Source organism: Procambarus clarkii (assembly GCF_040958095.1). Taxonomy (NCBI): domain Eukaryota; kingdom Metazoa; phylum Arthropoda; class Malacostraca; order Decapoda; family Cambaridae; genus Procambarus; species Procambarus clarkii. The sequence continues at coordinate 38,532,898 of NC_091159.1, read as the reverse complement.
CCATGCATAGATACCGTATGTAAGATAGGGATAGATTAGCGAGAAGTATAATGTAAGAAGAGCAGAGTAGGGAACATAATATATGCTTTTTGAGAGTATACTAACAATTTTAGAGATTTTTGTGAATATGTTGTGAATATTGAAGTTTAGTCTATTGACTATGTAAAGATCAAGAAACTTTTATTTTTTTTACTATTAATGTTAACATTGTATATCTAACAGTGAATTTGGTTTGATGATTTGGTTCCAAATAAAATGTAACAGGTAACTATGTTTGGTGACCTGCTGTCATGTCACCCTACATGTCACATGACAGCAGGTGACCTGCTGTCATGTCACACTACATGTCACATGACAGCAGGCGACCTGCGTTATGTCCTGTTATTATGTCACACTAAACCACACTTTGTTTAGTGTGAGCATGTTGGTCGACATCCATGTGGGCCTTTGTTTAAAATCGTTATTTACAATATTATTTGGAGTATGTGGGTTTGGGTTTGAGCAGATGAAGGTAGTATCGTCAGCAAATAGTGTAAGTATAGGAGCATGAGAGACATTTGGCACGTCATTGAGTTTGTCATTACCCACTTTTTGTCTCGCTTGTTTACCTGTTAAATAGACATGTGGTTCAAAGTGATAGAATTTAATTATTATGTGCAATATCACATCACGGCGAGTAGTAGTTCGCAGGCCAGGGTGGGAAGGAGTAGTCCGTAGGCCAGGGTAGGTAGGAGTCCGCAGGCCAAGGTAGGTAGGAATAGTCCGCAGGCCAGGGTGGGAAGGCGTAGTCCGCAGGCCAGGGTGGGTAGGAGTAGTCCGCAGGCCAGGGTGGGTAGGAGTCCGCAGGCCAAGGTAGGTAGGAATAGTCCGCAGGCCAGAGTGGGAAGGAGTAGTCCGCAGGCCAAGGTAGGTAGGAGGAGTCCGCAGGCCAAGGTAGGTAGGAGGAGTCCGCAGGCCAGGGTAGGTAGGAGGAGTCCACAGGCCAGGGTAGGTAGGAGGAGTCCGCAGGCCAAGGTAGGTAGGAGTCCGCAGGCCAAGGTAGGTAGGAGTCCGCAGGCCAAGGTAGGTAGGAGTCCGCAGGCCAAGGTAGGTAGGAGGAGTCCGCAGGCCAAGGTAGGTTGGAGTCCGCAGGCCAAGGTAGGTAGGGGAGTCCGCAGGCCAAGGTAGGTAGGAGTCCGCAGGCCAAGGTAGGTAGGAGGAGTCCGCAGGCCAAGGTAGGTAGGAGGAGTCCGCAGGCCAAGGTAGGTAGGAGGAGTCCGCAGGCCAAGGTAGGTAGGAGGAGTCCGCAGGCCAAGGTAGGTAGGAGGAGTCCGCAGGCCAAGGTAGGTAGGAGGAGACCGCAGGCCAGGGTAGGTAGGAGGAGTCCGCAGGCCAGGGTAGGTAGGAGGAGTCCGCAGGCCAAGGCGATGTTATATATCCTCCTACACTCTGTGGGGAGAAAAATATAAACATTTGTTACAAGCAATTTATTTACTTATTTAGGAACATATAAGAGGGTACATTGGGTTGTGAGAGATGATCCTGCTTGGAATAGCGGGAAAGTTTCTGTAGGAAGAACAACATTTGCCTCACGAGTTGCGCCTGCAGGTGGGTCACGACCTCCTCTCCGCCTGCAGACACGTCAGCACCCCTCAACACGCAGGCCACCCTCCTCCCTGGAGCCTGTACTCCCACTGGCCAACCCGTCCTCTTAAAAATAACGTCGCTTTTCGCTCGTATGCGCTCTGTAGCCAAAAATGGACGTAATTTGAAATGAAATCGACTCACGAAAGTGATGTCCTGTCCCGTTTTCTGTTTGAGTTGACTGGCTTGCTCGTTAGGTTAGGAGAGGAAATTTTCCATTAAACGTTTTTCATGACGTTTTGAAATTTTAGGAGAATTTCCTGACCCCATAGCCTACCAGAGGACCCTTAACTTACAGTTTTGGAAAAAAAAATCCAAATTTTATTTTCATTTTTTTCATCTTCATATTACGTCCATTTTCGGCCATACTGGCAAACGGCCAAATTCAGACGTAATTTGTAAGAGGACAGGCGGCAAGCGGACCCAGGTGCCATTTCCTCCATAACTAACTACAACTCCTGTTTCATTTGTGTCCTAGATTACTGTAAGTGAGAAATTCACCAGCTACACTGCACCCATTCTGGGTGCTAACTTTTTGGGTACAGGTATCTGGTTAATCGCCCACAATTCCTCGTGCATTGTTATGCTTTTGGCCTTGTCTACTTCCCACATGACCCGTTATATGATTTGGGTTTACTGATGGGGGGGGGAGGGGCCGGAACCCCCTAGTGTTAGGCTTCCACTTCTGGCAGTAGCCTTAGTGTACATGGTTTAGTTAACTTCTATAACTCACTTAATCCATAATTAATTAAGACTACGTTAATGTTTACTTAAAGAATAAATTCACACTGCACAAGCGAGTAACTGGAAGAATGTAGAATGCTAGTTACATGCAAGTAACTAAGCTATATTTAATTTTAATTAATATTTGTAAATATTAATTGATACTAGATATAATGTAATAATAAATTAGTTCCCCCTTCCAATGCAGAGTTTTCTTCCAAGCACAAATACATGCAATTTTTCTTAAAAAGCCTCTAACGCACACTCTGAAACCTGTTTCGGAGTGATCTAACAGTAATCTAACAGATAAAAGTGAGAGTAATTAAAAGATACATTGTAGCAGAACTTGATTTCAAGATAATAAACTATAATAACATTGATAGTATTGATTATTCTGGTGAGGTACGTTTTAAGTACTAAAATTGGGTAAGTAGGTAGGACAAGATTCAGTGTCAGTTTGATTATGATTTAATTATAATATGCAGTTGTGATTTAAATTATATCTAAAATTACAATATCACAGTTTTAATACAAACTTGTGGAACTATCACGAAACAGTTCTATAAGGACAGGTAGAAATGATATAATTTTGTCTATGCTCTATCATGTATGGGTATCTTTTCCCTTTTCAAATGTGTGAGTTGCTACGCTTATTTTCTTAACTGTCAGAACTCAATTCATGTGTGTCCTCAAAAGTGTCTTTCTGAAAGCTTAGAAATCATATATTATACAAAATAATAAAAAATTATACAAATGTTAAGTTATAAAACATAATAAAAAACATTGTAAATATCTGTTGAACAATGTACGTTCGTCATATATTATTATACATAAACATTGTCAGTAATTGCTGTGACGTTGATAACGAACCTCTCATAATATGAAAGACATGTCCTAGCCTGATGACCTAAGAACTGGCGGGGAGGCGAATTGTCTTACCTGACGAATCGACGGATGAAGTCTGCGTAGGAAGCGATATTAACGTAGACACCGGGGACTTCACTGGTGGCGCAGCCAATACCCCAAGCCACCAGACCAGCTACTGTCCATTGTCCTCTCTCCGGCTTACACACCAGGGGGGCCCCTCCGTCACCCTGTACCACATACACATTACTGGTGCAACAATTTATTAAAGTAATTTTGAAACAAAACAAAACAGTAGTGATGGTCATTGCCTCACGCGTAGGAACTTGTAAACAAGTTAAGAGTACAAAGTCATAACAAATTGGGTATCTAAACCGAAATATCTATGTAAGAGTATAAATTGTCAACCACACTACCGTGGATATAAACATTTAACTCACTGGAAGCAGCGACCCCACGTGCACGGAACAGAACCTCTAACCACCATGCTATGATTACGCCTTAATAAGGAAAGACTCCAGAAGCAGCTAACCGCTGTCTAACTGGAATTTTAAACTTTCCCCTGGCTGCTACTAGTTACTTCTGGAATATTTCCTAATTAAGGCTGTTCATAGTATAATATTATAGTGAATATAGCTTCTATCTCTCACTCGTAGGGTCGGTGGTTCAAGTCTACTAGTTAGTGTCCAGGTGAATGAACTGTAAGAGTATGTTTCTGCAAGGTTGGAGGGCAAATGCTTGGGGACCTCGCCCAACTTTGCAAGGTGACTGGTAATGGCCCCATTAATCTCATTAACGAGGTCGGCTTACATGGTGATCCCCACGAAACCTGTGGCAGGTGTCACGGTAAAATCTCTAGGAAGACATTCGGCCTGCTCCATCATCACCTATTCTATCATACCACGTCTATATATTCAAGTATTGTGGCACCCACAAGAACAACAACAACAACTTTCCAGACGTTTAGACAATATCACCATTTTACCTACCCCCACGGCCTGTCACCCTCTTCGCACCTGGCGACGCCTCGGGAGCTCATGCCATCTCAAACAAGCAGTTAACAAGCCAGTTCATAGTTAAAGAAGCTAGCAGCGCCCCCCTTACAGCTGTCGTCATGTATATATATAGGGCTACCTAGCCCACTATGATTCAGATTACTCCTGAGTGCTCTACTGAGTAGACCTGTTGACATACCCCGGTGTGGTAACAGAGTTATTCAGTCTGGCTCACAGTATTCCCGCACCATATTTTATTTGCACATTAACGTAACGTAAGTTTGATTGTTCATCTTGTTTGTTTTGCACACTTTGTATTAGAGCCAAGCCTGGATATTATTTTATGTTTTGTAATTTGTTTAATTTCAGTTTTCTATCAAGGTAAAGTATTTTTAAATGTTTTTTCCCTCTGTCTTATCCTACAGTTACCTCACAGTGAAGACAAATTGCAGTCTTAATTATTTTTTTTTTACTTTATTTGGCCTTTTTTTATGTGACTGGCATTCCATCTGTCTAGAGAGACTGCGATACCATCTATTTTTCTGGTCACACAGGTGACCAGCGGTCTTTAGAATTTTATCACTTTAAATCCCCTTCGAAATATAATACTGTATAATATTATATAATATTATAATTAAAAAATATGTATAATATTATAATAGTATACTATTATATAATATTATACTTCCGATCTTCAATGGTTCCAAAATATTACCAAATGGAGCACCCAGCAGCAGGGTGCTGGGGTGTATCTACGGACAGCAGCGTCTATGACAAGTGTTGACATTACACCCGTGTCCACAAGACACCCGTGTCCACAAGTCTGACACCCATCTTGTAGATAATTTTACCATAATATCAGCTCAAAAATACTATAAGTCAAGCTCGTTAATCTTTTAATTAACAAATTAAAAAACTACATGGAAATTTCAACTGCACTTTCCTTGTTTTCACTGACGCAAATTGGTCTATGATGTGTTCAAAGTTGTTTATCCAGTTTCTTCTCTTTAAAGAGCAAGCGTCTGCCTTCGAAGCTCTCAAATACGAAAGTAATAGTTTGAACTTTCTGAATGATCTGTCACAGCTGGCGATGGTTAGCATTCTCTTAATAGCAATGTGAAGTTTGGGGAAGATGTTCCCTCCATACTAAACAATAATTTTGAGAAGCTCTTCTCATCTTATTTTTATGTTGGGCCGACTTGATATCAACATTCTGCAATCCAAAATACCTTCATTTAGCTGCTGTTAATCAACATCAAAGATGCTCAATTCGCCCAAAATTTCGCGATTCTTTTATAGGTGGTTACTATCGACGCCGTAAAATAGTACCTCGATATCGAAAAGGAATCCAAATTTGGCGTCAGTGTCCAGCACACAAGCGAGTCTTTTGTCCTTTTCTGTGTGAAGACGTCCAGTGCGTTCCCATCATGACTTTCCATTTCCTCCTTGGACTATTAACCCAGCGTCTCTCCGATTCTCATCAACCATTTGTTTCTTACATCTCTGACGTCTTTCAACTTCAATATTCCATTCTTGACACAGAGTCCTCCTTTGAGTGATTCACTGACCAACACTTCTCCTTCATCATCAAAATGAAGGGGTTTCATATCTAGGGCAGCGTTGTGGAAGTTCATACTAGGATCCTGCAGACTCATTTGAATATGGTCAGTGCGAATAAGTACTTTGTTCCATAATCCTAGCAAAGTCAGAAAATTGTATCTGAACGCGCGGTTATAAATCTGCCTTGCGTCACTTGTTTCATTGGTCTCGTTTTCATTGTCTATCATGTCCAGGAGAACTTGCAGTATCTCCTCAAGGTATTTATTGATGGACTTCACTGCTTCTGTCTTTGTACTCCAGCTAGTTTCGGACTCCGCCATAACAGCCATAAGCACAGCGTTTTGTTTTATAGTTCCCCAGCGCTGTGTTGAACAGGTGAAGAACACGTAGAGACCTTCAATGGTTCCAAAATACGTGACCACCAATGTATCCTGCTTGGCTGCATGGACACGCACCAAGTTGAGCGAGTGATTGTCGCAGTTCACAAATACTACAAGGTTGTTTTCCTCAGGAACAAATCCACAAGGGCCGTGATAAGGGTTCGAACCTACGTCCGAGAGGATCCCAAATCCGAGATCAGAAATCCCGAGAGGATCTCGGACGTAGGTTCGAACCCTCTTCACGGCCCTTGTGGATTTGTTCATTTGATGCATCACGCTATTGTGATTTCTGTGTGTATTATTTTCCTCACTTATTATTTGACGAATACCACTTCTGTGTCCAGCCATCAGAGCAGTGTTGCCATAACAATCCTCTGACCGACAATCTTGAAGCTCAATTTCCTCCTTCCCGAGCTGTTTCAAGATATCTTTAACAAAGCTTTCAGTATCCTTTTGGCTTATCTGGATATGCCAGATAAGGACTCTAAAACGTACTGTTTTCCTCTCAAGATCGACTCCCACATACCTCACTACTTCTGATATCTGCTCACCGTGTGCCTGATCAGGTGTTGAGTCGAACAAGAGGCCATGTTAGACCATTCTTGGCTTCAAGAATGCTTCTCGGTAAACTCTGGCGAACAGTAGATGACATAATGTGGATGAATTCGGTGTGGACACCCGGAGAAAGACAAGACCAGGATCCGGGATGACTTTCCACACGAGTGAGGAGTTCTTTCATGAGAGGGTCAAAGATGGCCACTAATTAGAGTGAGCTAAGGAAATTTCCCCACACCGGAGTCATCATCTAGCTGAAGTGATTCCGTGTCCTGGCAAAGCCTGGTTTTGAGTCGCAAGGAATTGTATGCATTAAAGGATTTTCTTAGTTATTAAACCACTTCTGCTTTTCCTTCTCAATGTTTTACCGAAGTTCCACGTCAATGGCGATAATGCATTGGCTTTGGAATATTTGTCAAGTTGGCAAATAAATAATTGCCATAGACAGCCATTGATTTCCAACACCCCTTTTCGGAAGACTTCCATATATGATTGGGATCCTTTCCTTTAAAGTAACTAGCTCAATGACTGACTCTCTTAAACTTCTGAGTTAGTGCCTCACTCCTGACTCTTCCTACATCTGTTAGAGTTGTCTTAGATTTAGCTACTCAGAACGAAATGTCCATGTAGCACGGACTATATATAGTGAGCCCGTAATTGAGTTCGGGTATTCCCGATAACCTTGTTACTGTGATATTTGGGTCAGTTTTAAATGGAGGTGGGGTTTCCTCATTTTCTCTCGTTTCCTTTCCACCTCTGATTTAACTCACTTGTTTTAGTCTTTTGTTTTAATAACATTATCTTGGTGGAGGATATTCCTACATCTTTTCTCCTGTATTGATACAGACAATGGGGGATCCCCCACCCCTCCCATTACCAGCCATATTGCTAATAATAGCGCCTACGGTTTATAACAAATGAGACAAACATATCAGATCAGTCTTCCACACACTGTTAGGAAATGTTGATACTCCAGACAAGGTCGGATAAATGGCTGAAAAGACTAACCCAGTCAAATGCAAAGTTATGAGGATAACGAAAAAGAGTCTGTACTCCACTAATAATAGAATAATTAAACTAAACAAACTAAACCTGTAAACACATTTTTGATGCATGATAAACGCAAGTTAATCAAATCCATAAGCTGCCTAGAATTAAATACCAATGTTTACTTAACATTGGTATTCAATTCCAGCGACCATTATATGCCTCAAACCTGTCCACCACAGCTCTAAGGATGGATGTCTGTGCATAATAATCGAACTAAACTAATAAAACATCACACCCTGTGAAAGTGTAACTGGACGAAATCTGAATATGAAGCAGGGCAATTGTGGTGACAAACAGGATTTAAGTATTTAAAAAAGAAGACTGCTTAAAAATTAAACCAAAATCGGGTTCTTTTCACTGTAAAGGTTTTTAATGCTCAAACAGTTCTTCACTTGTGGGTGCATGAGAGCCAGAAAGCTTACCGTGCAGGCGTCCTTCCCTTCTATACCGCCAGCGCACAAGAAGGAATTTCTATCTAGAATGAATGTCTGCCCGAGGCGAGTATTCCTGAGCCTTTCCTGGCAGACGAAGGGGTCCTGCACGGGCACGTCCACCTCCTTCAGGATACGCTGGAACTCACCGACGCCGTCGAAGGCGTCCTTGCCAAAACCGGTCACCCAGCACCTTAGGGGAAAAAGAAAGCTTAATAATATCTAATATACTATTACAAATTATTATTTAGTTCACGGTATTTTCCATCACTTCAACTTCAAGTACGTTTATTGAGACAATAAGATACCGCTCACAAGGATAAAGTAGCTTAGGCTATTTCTACCCTTCTATTTTCCACCATAATTGATTCAATGTTTCTTTGACAATTTTCTTATTACTGAGTATTTTGAGTCATGTAAGATTACCAGTTGTGTGTTGCATATGTTGCATCTCCCTCACTCTACTGAATTAAATTCCTAGACGGGTTTTGTTCTGTCCCTCAGCTATACTCAGTCTGCTTATGTCTACATAGTTTGTCTGAATAGTTATGGGGTATGAGACTGCCGTGTCCCAACATTATATTATCACAACCTTTACCCAACCTCTCCCATACCCTTATAGAGTATCTGCCAATAAAGTTATGAATGGATTTGACTTCTACCGTAAGATCGACGAATTCATTCCATTTTCCTACGACTGCTAAAATAACTAAACACTTTTTCACATCTGTGGCTCAAACTTTCTGCCTCCTCGTGTGCTGTTGGTATTCATTAAGAAATCTACATTGTTTCCAACCAGTGAGTCCCACCGTATTACTGTATACGCATCAGTAGTACCAGTTGTCAATACCCAGTACTTACTGGTTTTCGCCAGCGAAGATCTGGCCCTGACGAGGGAGACAGGCCGTTCCGATGTGTGGGAACTGATTTGTATTGACGGGTCTCTGGAGATTCAAGAGGCCCACGTCGTTCTGTAAGGTGTCGGCTTTGAAATCGGGATGAATGATGATATTTCCGACTGGTATTTCGATGTGATCAAAATTTGGGTGGTCCTTAGGCTTTGTGACATCGTGTTCTCCCAACCGCACCTTCAGGTCCCTGAAAATATATATTTTAACATTTTATGAGAGTGCGACCTTTCCATACCATGAACAAATCTGTCGTTCCTGATGTTACAATTTCAAATGCTTATATTGCGTCGGAGGACGTGTGCTGCGAGGTGGTGATGGCTCAGTTTTCAGGTGGTGAAAGGAAAGGAAATAGAAACAAGGAAAGTTTCGGTTGTAGGCGAGATATAAAGACCATACAAATAAAGGACTCTGTATACGGCCTACTGCGCTAGAAACAGCTAAAACAGGTTAAGGACTTCCTGTCCGGGAGTGAAAATTGGGGCAATTGTTAATAATAAGTGATATATTGATTGACAATGGGAACAAACCCGTTATTTGTATTTGCACCGAAGGAAATGAAGTTGGAAGTCAGGAATACAGAAGTTTAAGACTTTCAATGAATTATCAGCAAGGGAGGACTTCGATCATATGGCAGTGTTTCAAGAAGAGAAATTGCAAATGAATGGCGGTCTAGGACAATTTGAGCCAATCGCCGACTATACAAATTTTGCAAATCCAATGTAATGTTATCAATTTATAATTAAGAACAATTCTTTTGGAAAGAGTAACTTATATGTTAGAAATGCCAGTTCGTTTATATATATGGCTGGAATGGTTTTGTGCCGGCTTACAGTGTAAAACATAGAAGTATGGGAATGAATTTGGGGAGAGGAGGAAATATGGGAGCGAGTTGGTAGGAAAAACTTTGGTTACAAATAATATGGATGGTGATGGGCTATAACAAACCATCCCTAAGGTGTACTACACAAGCAGCATAATTCATAAACAAAATCTAAGATTTAAGTGCACTTGTGTGCATAGAAACGGTAGATATTATTGCGCTAACTGAAACGTGGATAAATGTAGAAAACAGGGAACTATTACCTGAACATCATATCAAGTGATGCAAATGTAGTGTCAAAGAAGGTATCAAAACTGAGCCTCGCACAAATTATTTGGTTAGATTTAATTAAAATAATATGTAACAGTAGGTAGGTGTATACGCAGGGCATCATAATAAAGGAAGGTGTTAAAGGCATAGCGGCCTATATGAGACACCCGCTTATATCCCTCAAGTGTCATTCATATATATGTCTAGCATATGCTAAAAAGTAATTATCGATCCCACGCCTATAGTAGTAATAATAATAACAATAATAAAAATATACAAATAAGACCTAAACATATACAAAAGAATAATATTCATTGGTTTGATATAGTTGTTTATCTAATATTTACGTATATTTAATAAGGCTCCCAACTACGCAAAGCGTTTCGGGCATAACTTAAAATAATTGAGCAGGGTTGTATACAAGTTTGATGAGGAAGACAATACTCAACATGATGTGAGCTGACATAAACACATTTCAAGAAATTAAACAAATGATATGCAGCTTTTAAGGAGGGTATAATGCCAATATGAATAGAGGGTGAAAAATTCACGTGTTATGGGAAACTATTATCTTGATTGTTATCATTAGTTGCATTATTATTATTTTAATTAATACAGGAGCTGTGCAGTGGGCCTGCGGGCCGCTCCAAGCAACAGCCTGGTGGACCAAATTCTCACAAGACAAGTCTGGCCTCGGGCCGGGCTTGGGGAGCAGAAGAACTCCCAGAACCCCATCAACAGGTATCAACCAGGAGCAGCTGTAGCTCTACTGCCTCCATTGGGAATGACGAGGTCGACATTACGGCGTGTGACGCAAGCAATCCTTGGGGATGGGGACTGTTGAGCATGACATAGCTAGACAATATTTACGGCATGAATGCAAGAGTGAGTATGGAGGAATGTGTGAGCTTGTGAGACTTACCTCTCTTTGGCGACCTTGTGGGCGGCGGTGAGCACCCAGTTCTCGCTGATGAGGACTCCTCCACCCTTGTAGTTGTTGGCCCTGTCCAGCACCACAGCCACCCACGGGTACTCTCCGAACTCCGCCTGTTTACGTCGTTAGCATCATATAATGATCAAATAAAATTACTATATTATTGTGTCGACTCAAGCAAGATAACACATTAGTCGTCATTAGGACCCCGCCACTGCAATTGGACGATAACAACAGCAACAAAATGATAACAGTAACAAATAAGGGCTGTACACAAGTGTCTATTGTACCTACCTCAGCAAACTTGGCTGGTTGGTTGGGTATGGGCAGCGGGTTCTGGAAGCCACAGCCCCCGGTATTGATGGGTACGGGGCCGGAGGGTGGAGGGCGCGGTCCTGGTCCTGGGGGGATAACACCGCCCGGACAGCACATCTTCTGACCCGGACACTGCCCACCTGTCAGCTGTCAAAGAGTTCAAACCTAGATGAAGTTCCCCACGTAAAGTACTTCTCAACTTCTCCTACCTTTATTGAAGGGTCAGAATCCTTTTATTGGCTGCGGTGAAGAAATACAGTGGATGATGGGGCCACTTGCATTTTAAAACAGGTTTCATAAACCCTTTTTAAAACATGGGCTATAACATTAGATACATAAATGTTTAATATTAGACAAATAAATGTTTAATATTAGATAAATAAATGTAATTAATGAAATAGGCCTGGGAAGGCTCTCAACCTCGTAAATAGACATTATGTCAAATATCAGCAAATATTATACAATTGGAGTTACTTAATCGTATGGGCCTTCTGCAGTTACCTTAATTTTTATGTCTTTATGTTTAAATAACAAACAATATTTGTGTTAAATAAATAACAACAATAGATAATTCGAGGCTCAAATTTGCCTTCTAATATACCACTTTTTTCTTTTTCCAAACACACACCCAGTGAGGCTCAGGGCAGAGCTCTCGCCGGCCTGGTGTCCACTTGTAAGTAGGCAGATAAATTTGTCCACTTGCCTCAAACTATCGGGAAATTAACGTCTGTTATCGGAAAATTTACTTTCGTCTATGACTGCAAAATCCATCAGTCAACATAGCACAGCTTTTGATATTTCGCCACACGAAACACTAATTATAAAGGTGAAGATTGACTGTGTTGAGGGTGCTATCTTAAGCTAGACAAATGCACGGTTATATCAAAGGAAACAAAGAGTTAGTATAAATGGTGTGGGTAACCATTGAAAGTAGAGTGTCCAGCAAAGGCTCTGTCCTGGAGCCGCTGTTCAATTCCATGTATGGAACGATTTAGATTTAGGACTTTAAACACCCTTTTCAGGGGGGGGGATTAAAGAATATATAGAGCTTTGTGAGCCCTTGTCTTGCATATTTAATAAGTCATTAGAGATAAGAAGAGTACCGGAGTTATGGAGGGTTGCTAATTTGATACCGATTTTTAAGAAGGGAGGTAAATAAATCACTTGTGTCGAAATATCAGGCAATTAGCCTTAACATCTGTTATGGGAAAATCGCTAGAATCGATAATCGCAAAAAGCCATTCGCCTTACATCTTGAAAAACTTAGATTAATAAATGATTCATAACATGATTTACTAAGGGCCGTTCATGTTTGACACATTTGCTTTCATTCTATTCCAGCATATTTGAGGCAGTCAATAAGTGGACAGGATTGTAACGTTGTGTACCTTGACTTAAGCAAAGCTTTTGATACAGTGCCTCGGGAAAGACTGATTAGAAAGTCAGAGACTCACGGTATTGTGGGTGCTCTCTTAATCTGGATAAGGGCATGGCTATATAAAAAGGAAGCAGAGTTATTATAAATGGAGTTAAGTCAGAGTGGGAAACTGTTGTAAGTGGAGTGCCTCAAGGCTCTGTCCTTGGACCGCGTGTGTTTATCATACATAAATATCAACGATTTAGATTCAGGATTGATCAGCAATGTTTATAAATTTGCAGAAAATTGGTTAGGAAATAAATTCAGAAAGACTTAATATAACTTCAAGACGATCTATATAGGATTTTGAAATGGTCGAAAGAATGGTAGATGCAGTTTAATGGTGACAAACAAAGTGGTTGTGAGGCTAGGTAATGATGACACAGTAACAAGATATCAACTGGATGATGTTAAGATTACAAAGTCTGATTGTAAGAAAGATCTGGGGTCGTGATTTGTAAGAATTTAAAGCCTCCCCCCCCAAAAAAAAAAGCACAAATGTTGGAAATATGGCAAATATTTCCATATATGTTTACCAATATATGGAAATATATTTACCAACAAAGTAAACAAACTATTGAAAATTTGTGAAACTAGCATGAACTAGTTTACCTCACCTCCCCGCTGCCTCTCGCTTGAGGGAGGGAGGGAGGGAGGGAGGGAGGGAGGGATGCAGTCGGGGTCAGCCAGCTGCTCCACCTCCGGCTCTGTGCTGATGGGAGGCAGTATCTGGCCGCCCTCTCTGAACATTGCTTCCGGTCTCCTGTCTTTACCAAAGAAGTGTTTGCCTTTGTGACTTTTTCTTGCACATTTTGTGCCACATGATCCAGGAGTTTTGTGCACTTGGTGCTGCATCTGCTCATGGTTCCCTTTCTTGGGTGCACCTTAAGTGCTGCCCTTGTGCAGTCGGGGTTATCTTCCCTGATGTGTTAGAGATATGCTCCCTTGAGAAGTTGTTGTTGTTGTTGATTTAGGGGCGACGACGATCGTGGGATCGGATGCGCCCCGGCGTACCCGTGATGGATTAATCGCGAAGCCCAGAAAGGTGAAATGCCAAGCCAAATCGCGAAACGAGTGACGCCAATCACTAAAAACTAATATGCCTCGTGGCAAAGAAACGTACAGACAGGCAAATGATTGGAGAGCCTCAGGAGTCCCTCAGGGTGACAAGCACCAGCCCCGCCCTACACAGATTTCACTGGGTAGCAAAACCAAGACTCGACCCCAACTAAAACGCAAAAAGTCATCCAGTGTCTTCCGGCAGAGCAAAAGCCAGCCGCCCACCACGGCTGAAGGCACACCAGGAGCCCACTAAGACCCACCAACCTCCCGCACCTCTCGGCCAAGCCGGTCCCCGAACACCGTCACCCCGCCGGGAGAACCAGCCAGGACACGCCAAAAACAAAAAATCTATCAACAATTCCGTGACCCAAGGCGATATGTGCGCCAGGCGTCGTACAACCGAACCGTTGAATAGGGATGCCAAACGGCAGTAGCAAAGCCAAAACGCGAAAACAATATGCAGAATGCATATTGGCCAATGCGAGGCAGCTCCTATTAATATCCACCCAAAATCATTCATATATATATATGTCTAACCTACGCGTGAAACAATCAAGGGATCCTACGTCTGTCATGTTACCCGGTAATTAATTCCACAAATCAACAACCCTGTTACCGAACCAATATTTATCCAGGTCTTTCCTAAATCTAAACTTATCCAAATATATATCCATTGTTTTGAGTTGTACGTTATGCTCATTGGCCACGTAACATTAATAGGTCTATCAGGACGGTGAAAACTTTGCAATTACTCATAGTTTTCATGTAAGTTGTCCTTGTCATTCCCCACTCACCAAGTTAACTATGCGCACGTCGATCTGACCGGCTCCGTGGTTGGGTGCTCCTACTTGAGAGTTTTGTGGAGGAGGAGGAGCTTGACCCTCAGGGCACACTTGGTTAACAGGGAGACACACACACCCGATGATCCCTGAGTCCCTGGCCGGCTGGTCTGCCCGGTGAGAAGAGTAAACAGATGACAATTAAACAAATGAAAGAGTAAAACAAAATAAGATGTGAGACGCATGATATGTTAAAGTATGAGCAACACTGACGAAAATGTTATCAACACAACGCTGGTAAAAGACAGATTCATCTGTTTCTGTGGCGCAACTTATTCTTGAGTTGACACACAAATAACTAAATTACACATCATAAATAACAATGACACTTACACAGCAAGAATTATATAGTGCTAAAGCAAGTTATAACAACAATACATGTGTCTAGACACAACAGTGAACTAGCAAGTGTACAACTGCACTTACTGATGCCGCCGATGGGAACTGGAGGCAAGCCGAGCTCAGGTCCTAAGAGTCCGAGCCTGGTGGTGACGCCCTGCCCCCCGATCGTGGTGGTGACGCCCTGCCCCGACGGCCGCCGCTGGCTCTCCACCGTCGCCGCCGCCACCACCACCACCAGCCACACCTTCCCCCACACTCTGAAACACAGATGGAGGATTACTAGCTACTAGGCTTCCAAGTCTCTTCAACGTCCTGAGAGTAACAGTGCTCAAGTAACAGGAGTACTGTATTACAAATTTAACGAAAGATAACTGGACAATACCAATATTCCCATTGCAGTTACGGAAATATTGTTGAATTTTGAAACACGGGATTTTTAGCAGATTACGAAATGTAGGTATATGAACTGTCCCGTCACACTGATTCACAGCTTACTGGAGGAGAGCCACTAGCGGCCAGCGGTGGAAGTATCTACAGCCCTTGGCCAGAGGCTGGTGGCTTCACCAAAGCCGCGCCACATCTGATCATCTTACAATAACACCGAAGTCACCAGCTGCCTGAGTCAGCACCCGCGCTCTGCCTTGTTGATAACCAGAGAACAAATAACAACGAATTAAGCTGTCCGAGAAGGTGGTGTCAGGTGGTGGCCAGGTGGAGCGAAGCAGAGCACAGCTACTGTAGCAGCCCACCAAGAACACTTCTTACCCCCCTAAGGGCCAGCACTGCCAGGGTCAACACTACCTGCCATGTTGCCACCACTCCCACTGCCTCTCTCCATGCACACGTTTCTTGCCATACACGTGTCGCCATGGACCAGGTGTGGAAGTGCTTTCCGTGTCTATTAGAATGGAGGCATCTACTAACTATACGAATCGGTCCGGTTTCGTGACTAGAGTTTTCTTGATTTAATCTTCTATTTCCCTGAATTTATACATGAGCATTTACCACTTTTCTGTCCTTATATGCAGTTCATGTAAATCGTCTTGGAAACGTCTCATTATAGTGTCGCATCCTACTTTACCACAGATGTCAGTGTGAAATTGTCAAAGAAATGTGAAACAAACTGAAGGAGTCAAGCAAAGCTGATCAAAACAAATACAAAGCAATAAGAAGGCAAGTGATGAAGATAGCGATGGTAGGAAAAGATAGAGTCCTTCGCCCAGTGAAGGTAGAACTAACCCTCTACCTCTCCAGCGACAAGCACACCGAGCCACGCGTCAATAGCCAACCAACACCACATTACACTCTGCCAACTTGCAGAACACGACGAAACACACAACATTGGAGGTTACTAAAGGAGTGTAAGTGTAAGGAGGATATAACAAACAATCACAGAAGTATGTCTAGAAGTCAAAAACAGAATTAAGCAGTCAGGAACTGACATCAGACAGGCACTTAGGAAAGAACTGGATACCAGCAGAAAATTAGTACAGAACACTATAGATAGAAGTCCATACTGTAATATTTTTTATATTTGGAAAGGAAGATACATTATAGTATCACACCACCACCTGCTGTTGTTATGTCCTTTCTGAAAGGTGGGTGGTATCCTGAAAAATGGAATTCCCCTTCAATTATGTCATCTTATCACCATGTTTTGCCGAGCGAAAAATTATTTTTTTTCTGAAAGGTCTAATAACTGGGCATTCGGTGATGTAGTGCGGGAGATCATGCCGCAGTTCCTGCTCACAGAGTTTGCACCTGGAGTGCTCAGGATTGGGAGATCCGTCACCTGTAGCCACCTGCCACAGGTAACGGTAACCCAACCTGATCCTGGCAACCACTGTGTCGCACAGTCTGGTCGACGGTTTGTGCTGCCCATAAATACAGGTTTCAGATCTGAACAAATCGTAGCTTTTTATGCCTGGACCCGGCGGGAGTATTAAAACTCTATGGAAATCACAACCCATGATTTTATTTCAGACCGCCGATGAAAATCGCTATTTCTTAAAGTGTGGCATTGGGGCGTATCACTGATGATAGTGGTACTCCCATACCCTCCACGTGTCATCCTGGAAAGTTGGGCGAGCCTACCTCCTAGCGGTGTGGCCTTCATCCTCGGATACACACTTTTACAGATATACATTACACTTGTCTATAATTAAATTGAGTGTATGTTAGACCGTTTGGTTGTGTTGACAATAATGTGTCTGTACAGAATGTGGATAACAGCGTGTAAAGGTCAGCGTCGAACTTACGAAGAGAGCTAAGCATTGCCCTGGAGAAATGCGAACGTAATCAGTTGTAAATCATGTAAAGCATTTTAAATTTATAAACCAAAGCATCCTCAAGCACCATCCTGACATCAGGATGTCAGGCCAGGCTAGTTAGAGGAGCGGTGCCCCCCCCGCGTCACCCCCCAGGGCGCATTCACCCATGTTAACATATTATGCATTAACTTGGAAGATGAGCATCGTGTGAGGATAGGGTCACGAAGAGCGGGAGTGATGCTAGATTAGAGAACGCTTACAAAATGTACCCAGGATGGGCCAAGGATTTAGTTGTAAACATCACTTTCAGTCATAACCCGGGATTCACGCTCAGGTAAACCGGGAATAACAAAATAGTTGGGAAATCCGAGGGCCGGGCGGCCCGGGCAGCCCGGCCAAGGTCAGCAGGACTACAGCAAGAGATGCTAGACGCCTCCACGGACCTCCACCGTCACACTGTGGCCGCGGGCAGAGTGCCTTCACCCCGGCCTGGCCCCCACTCTCACACACCCCGGCCTGGCCCCCACTCTCACACACCCCGGCCTGGCCCCCACTCTCACACACCCCGGCCTGACCCCCACTCTCACACACCCCGGCCTGGCCCCCACTCTCACACACCCCGGCCTGGCCCCCACTCTCACACACCCCGGCCTGGCCCCCACTCTCACACACCCCGGCCTGGCCCCCACTCTCACACACCCCGGCCTGGCCCCCACTCTCACACACCCAGGCACCTCACTCTTCCACACTGCCTGGCTGTAGCCTTCACCTGGCCGCTGCCTCCTTATGCTTAACTAGCCACAACTAAACATATATATTCTCACTTTTCCACTAATCTCATCCCCACCAGTAAGTTTAGTTTATTATATACCCCCATACCCATCCTGTGGGCGGTTACCCCATACCCATCCTGTGGGCGGTTACCCCATACCCATCCTGTGGGCGGTTACCCCATACCCATCCTGTGGGCGGTTACCCCATACCCATCCTGTGGGCGGTTACCCCATACCCATCCTGTGGGCGGTTACCCCATACCCATCCTGTGGGCGGTTACCCCATACCCATCCTGTGGGCGGTTACCCCATACCCATCCTGTGGGTGGTTACCCCATACCCATCCTGTGGGCGGTTACCCCATACCCATCCTGTGGGTGGTTACCCCATACCCATCCTGTGGGTGGTTACCCCATACCCATCCTGTGGGCGGTTACCCCATACCCATCCTGTGGGCGGTTACCCCATACCCATCCTGTGGGCGGTTACCCCATACCCATCCTGTGGGCGGTTACCCCATACCCATCCTGTGGGTGGTTACCCCATACCCATCCTGTGGGTGGTTACCCCATACCCATCCTGTGGGCGGTTACCCCATACCCATCCTGTGGGTGGTTACCCCATATACCCATCCTGTGGGCGGTTACCCCATACCCATCCTGTGGGTGGTTACCCCATATACCCATCCTGTGGGCGGTTACCCCATACCCATCCTGTGGGCGGTTACCCCATACCCATCCTGTGGGCGGTTACCCCATACCCATCCTGTGGGCGGTTACCCCATATACCCATCCTGTGGGCGGTTACCTCATACCCATCCTGTGAAGGTACAGTCATAACGAGTACATTAACTTATTTATATATACAACTCTTCAGTATAGGGGTATGGAACCTTTGTACGCCAACTGAGTGAAGTTGTAAGTTCAACCGGAGTGATCCAGAGAGAATGCCAACCAATTATGGCTTCCTCATGGACTATGGTCCATTCTATCGGTCAACTCTGATGCAACTTCTCCTCACAATTTAGATGCTATCGATCACCGCGTGGAAATTGACAGTGAGAACAGATCGCCATTTTAAAACTGGTCGACTGCTTGGTTGTGAAAGGAACCACCTTATGAATGATTGTGGTGTAGCAGACTGTGGTGGTTGGCGCGGCCCTTTACCACCTCTCTCTCACCCACACACCTGTGGCTCAAGTCAATAAACTACGGCAGAACTAGATGCCCAATAACAAATAATTAATTTTATCTGGGACAGGCAGCCTGTGTATGTATATACATTAGTTTTATATGAAGGTCTCCCTTCCCCCCCCCCCCAAGGACGAACCTCTGACCACCCCCCCTAGGATACAACTCCACAACACTTGACTAAATCCCGGGTACCTACTGTATTTACTTCTAGGTGAACAGCGCCATTAGGTGAAATGTGGCCAACCATTTCTGTCTAGTTAGGGATTCAAACCCAGGATCCCCGAGTATGGGTCGAGAACGATATGTAAGAAAGGTGTTGGATTTAGGGGCTACGAACCTAGTTGTGTCCTGCGGCTCCCGTGGAGGGAAAACACAAAGTTTCCCGGTTATGTCCACGTCGTCGCTGCTCGGCGTTAAGTAACACACACGCACACACACACACACACACACACACACACACACACACACACACACACACACACACACACACACACACACACACACACACACACACACACAAAAAAAAAAAAAAAAAAAGTAGTTAGTAAACAGTTGATTGACAGTTGAGAGGCGGGCCGAAAGAGCAAAGCTCAACCCCCGCAAAAACACAACTAGTAAACACAACTAGTAAACACACACACACACACACACCTCACCTTGCACTTATATTATGTTGCAATATTACCGAATTCAATGGCTTCTTTTCATCATTTGGTGCAAACCTTGCCAGAAAAAATCCCAGCGACCCAGACACGTGTTACTACATATCTCAGCGGCAGCTAACTCTCTATTCCTTTTACCAGTCAACCCGACAGACATTATATCAATAATTCAATCACTTAAAACCAAAGCTTGGGACATTAATGAAATACCATATATGATATATGAGAGTGCTGCCCCTGCTCTTGCACCACCCATAGCTCTGCTATTCAATAAATCTCTAGAGTGTCATACTTTT
Organism: Procambarus clarkii; assembly: GCF_040958095.1. Taxonomy (NCBI): domain Eukaryota; kingdom Metazoa; phylum Arthropoda; class Malacostraca; order Decapoda; family Cambaridae; genus Procambarus; species Procambarus clarkii. The sequence goes on along the minus strand of NC_091159.1, from coordinate 38,512,613 downwards.
CCTGATATCCTTTAAAAAGTAAGAGTGACGCCAGTTCATTAAGGAGGCGAGACAGCTGACATAAATAATCACAGACCAATATCAAGTCTACTTATACTTTCATAAATATTTAAAACAATTATTTATAGACAGCTCTATTCCTACTTTGTAAAACTCAACATATTAAGTCCCTGCCATTTTGGTTTCTGTTCCCAAAAAGAGTACCAATGGTGCCATTATTAGTCTGCTTACTATAATCTACACAATCCTTGACAAAAATGAGTTTCCAATTGACCTCTTCATTGATCTGAGAAAGGCCTTTGATACTGTAAACCACAACTGCCTCTTACTTAAACTTCACCACTATGGTATCCGAGGCCTTTGTTCTGGACTATATTCGTTCCTGTCTCAGTGACAGACACCAACATGTAGCCATCAATAACACAGCATACTACCTTCATCTATTCTAACCCCCCCCCCCCACACACTAAATAATATTGTTAATAACGATTTAAAAAAAAGTCCACTCATGGATGTCAACCTACAAACTCACACTAAACATAGAAAAGACTTACTGCATTTTATGTGGTAGTAAATCATCAAATCAAATTAAAATTCTGATAGGACAATGTTAACATTAGCAATAAAAATGAGGGGAGTTCACTGGCCTATACATAGACAAGAGACTCAACTTCATCACCCACATACAACACATAGCCAAACAAGTCTTAAAAACGGTCGGTATACTTTCTAAAATCACATATTATGTTCCCCATTCTGGTCTTCATCCATTATGCTACGCAATAATCTTACATACGGTATCTGTGCATGGAGTTCAACCACTGTAAATTACCTCAAGCCTATCATCAATCAACAAAACTCTGCTATCAGAATTATAACAAACTCTGTCTTCAGACAACACACAGCCCCTCTGTTTAAATCTCTCAACATGCTAAACATACACTCACTTCACACATTATACTGTGCTCTTTACATGTACAAAACCTTGTTCCTAAATGCTAATCTTGATCTGAAACTTTTCCCTGACAGGTGTAATAGAACCCATGAACAACACACAATAAATAAATATATCTTTGACACCCCCAGAGTCAAACTAAATCTATGCAAACACTCCATGCAAATAAAAGGACCCAAACTTTGTAACTCACTCCCTGATGAATTAAAAAATTGTCTAACCTATGCACTATTCAAAAGTAAAACCAAAAGGTACCTAATTTCATCCCCCATAGTTTCCTACCTTGTGTTTTAAACTCACACTGTGTCTTGTACTACCCACTTCCCCAATATTAGTACTTAAGACATATATCCTTACCAGAGTAATCACCTCTATCAACTTATATTGTAGTTATTTGTTGATATAAAACCTTGCTACAATGTATCCTTTCATCTTACCTGATATGTTAGATTAAGGACCTGCCCGAAACGCTATACGTGTTAGTGGCTTTACAAGAATGTAAAAATACCAATCTAATGTATTCTCACCAACCCATTGTACCTTCTTGTGAATAAATTATTATTATTATTATTATTATTATTATTATTATTATTATTATTATATACCAGATTCAATGAAATAATTACGTAGTTGATTGTACAACAGGCCGGGAGGTCTTAAAATCTTTTACATTTTCACAATCAATGAAAATGATTGATTGTGAATGAATCAATGTTCAAATGAATGAATTAAAGGTTTGTCACAGCGTTTACAATCTGAATATTCTGGATGTGGCTCAACCTCACTAACTTGCCAGATGTGTCTATAGTCAAGGCGAATTACCGCAATGTCTTCATGGAACAGTCTGGTTCGATTACTATACTGACCATACAAATACCTATTATGGCAAATGTTGCCATAGCTTTTAATACTCCAGCTTTCAGATCTTTGAGTCATTTCTTAATTCTTCAAAATCTGAAGTAATCTCTTCAATTCGCATGTTTTTAATAATGGCATCAGATGGTCCAAGTTATAACCAGTGTTTTCTTCCCTGGAAGACTCCATTGACCTCTTGGGGGTGTTTCCACGTTCATTGTTCCTGTTCCTTCCTCTGATAATTGTCTTCTGTATAACGTAAACCTCCATTTAGGACCAGAGCCAAACTATTTGACGCCTTAGGCAAGGCCAACTGCGTGCAAAACAAAAAGCCAACTTCGATTTTCGAAAACAAATGCTTTGTAGAAAAGGTGAAAAAGCGCAGAGCTTGAGGCTGCTTGATTAAGTTTAAATTGTATGAATACGTAATACATCAATCTTTGTCCCAGAGGCAAGTGCTGCGTCCCACTGAGGTGTGTGGCCTTGGTGGTGGCCTACACTGGCCCCGTGGTGTACCTAGGGCCCTGTGGTGTACCTGGGGCCCTGTGGTGTACCGGGGCCCCTGTGGTGTACCTGGGGTCCCCGTGGTGTACCTGGGGCCTTGTGGTGTACCTGGGGCCCTGTGGTGTACCTGGGGCCCGTGGTGTACCTGGGGCCCTGTGGTGTACCTGGGGCCCCCGTGGTGTACCTGGGCCTCCCCGTGCTGTACCTGGGGCCCTCGTGGTGTACCTGGGGCCCTGTGGTGTACCTGGGGCCCTGTGGTGTACCTGGGGCCCTCGTGGTGTACCTGGGGCCCTGTGGTGTACCTGGGGCCCTGTGGTGTACCTGGGGTCCCGTGGCGTACCTGGGGCCCCCGTCGTCCAACTGGGACCCCCGTGGTGTACCTGGGGCCCTCGTGGTGTACCTGGGGCCCCGTGGTGTACCTGGGGCTCCCGTCGTCCAACTGGGACCCCCGTGGTGTACCTGGGGCCCCGTGGTGTACCTGGGGCCCCGTGGTGTACCTGGGGCCCTCGTGGTGTACCTGGGGCCTTGTGGTGTACCTGGGGCCCTCGTGGTGTACCTGGGGCCCCGTGGTGTACCTGGGGCCCTCGTGGTGTACCTGGGACCCCGTGGTGTACCTGGGGCCCTCGTGGTGTACCTGGGGCCCCGTGGTGTACCTGGGGCCCCGTGGTGTACCTGGACCCCCGTGGTGTACCTGGGGCCCCGTGGTGTACCTGGGGCCCCGTGGTGTACCTGGGGCCCCGTGGTGTACCTGGGGCCCCGTGGTGTACCTGGGACCTCGTGGTGTACCTGGGGCCCCGTGGTGTACCTGGGGCCTCGTGGTGTACCTGGGGCCCCGTGGTGTACCTGGGGCCTCGTGGTGTACCTAGGGCCTCGTGGTGTACCTGGGGCCCTGTGGTGTACCTGGGGCCTCGTGGTGTACCTGGGGCCCCGTGGTGTACCTGGGGCCCCGTGGTGTACCTGGGGTCCCGTGGTGTACCCGGGGCCTCGTGGTGTACCTGGGGCCTCGTGGTGTACCTGGGGCCCCGTGGTGTACCTGGGGCCCCTGTTGTGTACCTGGGGCCTCGTGGTGTACCTGGGGCCCCGTGGTGTACCTGGGGCCCGTAGTGTACCTGGGGCCCCGTGGTGTACCCGGGGCCTCGTGGTGTACCTGGGTCCCTGTGGTGTACCTGGGGCCCCGTGGTGTACCTGGGGCCTCGTGGTGTACCTGGGTCCCTGTGGTGTACCTGGGGCCCCGTGGTGTACCTGGGGCCTCGTGGTGTACCTGGGGCCCCGTGGTGTACCTGGGGCCCCGTGGTGTACCTGGGGCCCTGTGGTGTACCTGGGGCCTCGTGGTGTACCTGGGGCCCCGTGGTGTACCTGAGGCCTCGTGGTGTACCTGGGGCCCCGTGGTGTACCTGGGGCTCCGTGGTGTACCTGGGGCCTCGTGGTGTACCTGGGCCTCGTGGTGTACCTGGGGCCCCGTGGTGTACCTGGGCCCCCGTGGTGTACCTGGGGCCCTCGTGGTGTACCTGGGGCCCCCGTGGTGTACCTGGGGCCCCGTGGTGTACCTGGGGCTCCCGTGGTGTACCTGGGGCCCCGTGGTGTACCTGGGGCCCCCGTGGTGTACCTGGGGCCCCCGTTGTGTACCTGGGGCCCCGTGGTGTACCTGGGGCCTCGTGGTGTACCTGGGGCCCCTGTGGTATACCTGGAGCCCTGTAGTGTACCTGGGGCCCTGTGGTGTACCTGGGGCCCTGTGGTGTATCTGGGGTCCTGTGGTGTACCTGGGGCCCCGTGGTGTGCCTAGAGCCCCGTGGTGTACCTGGGTCCCCCGTGGTCCACCTGGGGCCAATGGGCTACATTACACATCAAAACCAATCCTCCTATGCACTTTCCGACATTTTATGATCACTGACCTAATTACATACTTTGTATACCTGGCGACCTATGTCTTCCACAACGGTGATAATGTCAGTGAACGGCTCCATTTTCACTTCGCGGTGCTTGCTCAAGACCATAGTACAGGCTCAGTGTACTCACACTGAGAGCGAGGTACATCCCCAGCGGTAAATAATTACCACGAAGAAGCTCCCTGGCAGTAGAACATACCTCATCGTCGTCTGTGGATGGTGAGGCGATGTCAACACTACACACCACAGGAGTCCCCTGCTGTCTGGGGCGAGCGCGCCTCACCTCCTCTATATATATTCCCGCCCGCAGCCGCCACCTCTCAGCTTGGATATTATAATGGAGTTGTCAGCCAGAGGAATATCAGCGGTGGATAACGCGGGTGTAAATGTTTCTACTGCACCATTTTCCATGGCTCGACTACCATACTGCTGGAATATGTGAGAATTAGTAAACATTTTATAAACTTAATTTCAGTAAAGTCGACAACTAATATCCTCAGTGGTCACGTGACAAAATTTCCCAGGTAGCGAGGTGACCAGGTTGAATAGTGAGGTATCTTGATATCTTGATATGAAAGGGATGGAGTAGAGGGGGGGGGGGAGATATCGTTATACAATAATTGTTGCTTTGATGGCTGTTGCGATACAATACAGGGGGTAGGGATGTATGGGGGCAAATGGATACTGCAACGATGTCACTCTCTGGTTATTGGATGATATACTTATATAAGAGTGGCACGACCCAGCAGCAAGAAATCAAGCCTTCACGATAAAATATCGCCAAGATCTGATTCGAAATCAGATACACAAGGCAGAAAATGAAATCAAAGACAACAAAACGCAACTACTTCACGCCACAAACCAACGGAGAAACAGCAACATCGACGAAAATCCTCCGTACTCGTATCGAGCAACACCTCGACATCCTCACAGATCGACATCACCACAGTACCGAAACCAGGATAATCAAGAAACTAACAACATTATATGGAGGACCTATGGCGATTCCACGACCAAGAAACGGCTTCCTGAACCATGCTGGAATCAACCTCACTGAGGACCAAGTCACTCTCCTAAATCATGGGTATAAACTGTCACGTTATGTCCAGACCAAGTGAGATGGCCCGGAAAGTGGAGTTGGAGATCCTGTTGGACGACATATTCGACCTCGAGACACAAAAGAAGGTCTCCACCATAGAAACTTTGCAAGCAGACCTTATTGCAGAAGGAGGAAAGATTTGAGGCAACTACAGAAGCACCATACTGTCCTCCGAGCTCAAAGCGGTAGCTAAGAGCCTTCGTGAGAACAAGGAAATAGTCGTCAGGAGAAGTGACAAGTCGCCAATATACGTCATTCTTAAAATTCTTAAAAAAGACGAATATCTGGCGAAAATGAACCTCATACTCTCTGACCAAACTAAATTCTAAAGGGTATCGAAGGACACTACAGCCGAATTGAAAACAAAGGTAAGCAGATTGATCGAAACTGTGAACTGCCAAGAAATCCGGACTCCACCTGCCAAAGATTATCGGGGAATACAAACCCGGGTATGCGTATGGAAATGTCAAGACACACAAGCCTGGAAACCCACTTAGGCCAATCATCAGCCAGATACCCACACCCACGTACAGACTGGCGAAGCGACTCAATGGCTTGCTGACTCCTTATGTACCTTGTGCTTTCAGCCTGAAGTCTCCAAAGGAATTTGTTGACTTACTGCGGGGAACACGGGCCACGGAGATAAGAGCCTCGTTGGACGTAGAATCACTGCTTACCAACGTACCTGTGGATGAAACAATCGGGATGATAGCGGACAGAGTGTATCAGTGATCCGGCCTGTACTCCTCTTGACATACTAGAAAACATCCTAAGGAAACTACTCCAAGCTTGTACTAAAGAGGCACCCTTCTTGAGCCCTGATGGACACATGTATAAGCAAGTAGATGCGGTCGCCATGGGTTCTCCCCTAGGTGTCCTGTTTGTGAACTTCTACATGGGTACCATCAAACAGAAGGTCTTAGTTGACTATGAACTTGAAACCTGCCATATACTTCAGGTATGTTGACGACATTTTTACACAGGTACCTGATGTCAGACAGTCTGCAGGAGCTGAAGGAGGCATTCGAGCGGAATTTTGTGTTGAGTTTCACTTACGAGATGGAGAAGGATGGGAAGCTGCCTTTCTAGATGTAACAGTCATGGAAAGGAGCGGAGGTTTCCACACTGCAGTCTACACTAAGGAAACAAACATAGGAATGTGCCTCAATGGCAACAGTCAACCGTTGTACCCAGACAGGTACAAGAGGAGTGTTGTCAACGCTTACGTCGACCATGCTCTCAGCCACAGCTCAGGATGGAAGGCAAGTCGATGAAGAATTCTGTAGGGTAAGGCTGGTCCTAGTCAACAACTGCTTCTCCAATGGTTTCGTTGAAGACATTATAAAAAGGAAGGTGAAACGCCATGCAACCTCTGAAGAGTCAACTAACACAACACCTGTACCCCCTATTAGACTATTTTACATGAACTTCTTTTCCACAGCTCATAAAACGGAGGAAAGGGTCCTGAAAGATATTGTTAATAGGAACGTTATCCCTACAGACAAAAATCAGAAGATACAACTGACGATTTACTATAAAACCAAAAAAAAAGCGGCCAACCTACTCATGAAAAACTCTCCAGACACAAAGCAGAACGCCTTAAAGGAAACCAACGTCGTCTATGCCTTCAAATGCCCACTTGGGGACTGTAAGCCCCAAAGAACTCAGTATATAGGCAAGACAATAACATCTCTTTCCTGGCGATTAACAATGCATAAGCAACAGGGTTCCATTAAGGAACATATAATCTCTTCCCGCAACCAGACCATCACCAGAGAAGTCTTAACAAACAACACAGAAATCATCGATAGATACAGCGATAGCAGGCGGCTTGACATCTGCGAGGCACTACACATCAAAAAGTCAACACCAGCAATCAACAGCCAATTAATGCACAACTATATTCTACCCACTTCAAGACTCCGCTACTAATATAGAAGCATCAAGAGGAAGTATGGGCCAATAGGCCCTTTGCAGTTACTTCCATTCTTCCCTCTCATTTATCCAATTAATATCCATTGTTCCGTGTTCTGTCTTGTGTTGGTCAAAAGTTTGTTCACCTCATCCAAAACTGTTGCAACATATCACCTCACCCAAATGCGAGTATATAAGACAAACTGTTTAGTTTAGGCATAAGTAAAACTCTGTTTAGTGTTTTCAGGTTACAGTTGTGTGTGTGTAAACTAAAGTCTTTGAAAATATAATACGTTATTACGAAAAGCGTTCAAGCGTCGCGTCAGACTAGAATTAAAAATGAATTTTGGAGAATTGATTTTTCAATTACGATCGACAGTAAAAAGAAACATAAGAAATATTGAGAAAATTCGTGTTAGAATTATTAATCTTACTTTTTCGGTTATATTTAACAACACAAGAAAGACTGCTACCAAAATATACTATTATATAATAGTTCTATATACAATTATACGTGATTCTAAGAGCCGCCATTTTGCTTAACATATAACAAAATACAAAAAGAGTATTTGAGGAATTAAAGCATCTTGCTGGTAGACGTCTGGGATTACCGTCGTGCTCCTGCCTGCATGGAGGCCTGCTCGCCCGGTCACTCTCGGCCGAGTTGACATGAACACACAAGAGGCTCTGAAACACAGCAGAACTGGTCCCAGGGGTCTCAGGCCACAGCGGAAGTGGTCCAAGGGGTCTTAGGCCACAGCAGAACTGTTTCTAGGGTCTCAGGCCACAGCAGAACTGTTTCTAGAGTCTCAGGCCACAGCAGAACTGGTCCCAGGGGTCTCAGGCTACAGCGGAACTGGTCCCAGGGGTCTCAGGCCACAGCAGAACTGGTCCCAAGGGTCTCAGGCCACAGCAGAACTGGTCCCAGGGGTCTCAGGCCACAGCAGAACTGGTCCAAGAGTCTCAGGCCACAGCAGAACTGGTCCCAGGGGTCTCAGGCCACAGCGGAACTGGTCCCAGGGGTCTCAGGCCACAGCAGAACTGGTCCCAGGGGTCTCAGGCCACAGCAGAACTGGTCCCAGGGGTCTCAGGCCACAGCAGAACTGGTCCCAGGGTCTCAGGCCACAACGGAACTGGTCCCAGGGGTCTCAGGCCACAGCGGAACTGTTTCTAGGGTCTCAGACCACAGCAGAACTGTTTCTAGGGTCTCAGGCCACAGCAGAACTGGTCCCAGGGGTCTCAGGCCACAACAGAACTGGTCCCAGGGGTCTCAGGCCACAGCGGAACTGGTCCCAGGGGTCTTAGGCCACAGCAGAACTGTTTCTAGGGTCTCAGGCCACAGCGGAACTGGTCCCAGAGGTCTTAGGCCACAGCAGAACTGTTTCTAGGGTCTCAGGCCACAGCAGAACTGTTTCTAGGGTCTCAGGCCACAGCAGAACTGGTCCCAGGGGTCTCAGGCCACAGCGGAACTGGTCCCAGGGGTCTTAGGCCACAGCAGAACTGTTTCTAGGGTCTCAGGCCACAGCAGAACTGGTCCCAGGGGTCTCAGGCCACAGCGGAACTGGTCCCAGGGATCTCAGGCCACAGCGGAACTGGTCCCAGGGGTCTCAGGCCACAGCGGAACTGGTCCCAGGGGTCTCAGGCCACAGCAGAACTGGTCCCAGGGGTCTCAGGCCACAGCAGAACTGGTCCCAGGGGTCTCAGGCCACAGCAGAACTGGTTCCAGGGGTCTCAGGCCACAGCGGAACTGGTCCCATGGGTCTCAGGCCACAGCAGAACTGGTCCCAGGGGTCTCAGGCCACAGTGAAACTGGTCCCAGGGGTCTCAGGCCACAGCGGAACTGGTCCCAGGGGTCTTAGGCCACAGCAGAACTGTTTCTAGGGTCTCAGGCCACAGCAGAACTGGTCCCAGGGGTCTCAGGCCACAGCGGAACTGGTCCCAGGGGTCTCAGGCCACAGCGGAACTGGTCCCAAGGGTCTCAGGCCACAGCAGAACTGGTCCCAGGGTCTCAGGCCACAACAGAACTGGTCCCTAGGGTCTCAGGCCACAGCAGAACTGGTCCCAGGGGTCTCAGGCCACAGTAGAACTGGTCCCAGGGTCTCAGGCCACAGCAGAACTGGTCCCAGGGATCTCAGGCCACAGCGGAACTGGTCCCAGGGGTCTCAGGCCACAGCAGAACTGGTCCCAGGGGTCTCAGGCCACAGCAGAACTGGTCCCAGGGTCTCAGGCCACAACGGAACTGGTCCCAGGGGTCTCAGGCCACAGCGGAACTGTTTCTAGGGTCTCAGGCCACAGCAGAACTGTTTCTAGGGTCTCAGGCCACAGCAGAACTGGTCCCAGGGGTCTCAGGCCACAGCAGAACTGGTCCCAGGGGTCTCAGGCCACAGTGGAACTGATCCCAGGGGTCTTAGGCCACAGCAGAACTGTTTCTAGGGTCTCAGGCCACAGTAGAACTGGTCCCAGGGGTCTCAGGCCACAGCAGAACTGGTCCCAGGGGTCTCAGGCCACAGCGGAACTGGTCCCAGGGGTCTTAGGCCACAGCAGAACTGGTCCCAGGGGTCTCAGGCCATAGCAGAACTGTTTCTAGGGTCTCAGGCCACAGCAGAACTGTTTCTTGGGTCTCAGGCCACAGCAGAACTGGTCCCAGGGGTTTCAGGCCACAACGGAACTGGTCCCAGGGGTCTTAGGCCACAGCAGAACTGTTTCTAGGGACTCAGGCCACAGCAGAACTGGTCCCAGGGGTCTCAGGCCACAGCAGAACTGGTCCCAGGGGTCTCAGACCACAGCGGAACTGGTCCCATGGGTCTCAGGCCACAGCAGAACTGGTCCCAGGGGTCTCAGGCCACAGCAGAACTGGTCCCAGGGGTCTCAGGCCACAGCGGAATTGGTCCCAGGGGTCTCAGGCTACAGCAGAACTGGTCCCAGGGGTCTCAGGCCACAGCAGAACTGGTCGCAGGGGTCTCAGGCCACAGCGGAACTGGTCCCAGGGGTCTTAGGCCACAGCAGAACTGGTCCCAGGGGTCTCAGGCCATAGCAGAACTGTTTCTAGGGTCTCAGGCCACAGCAGAACTGTTTCTTGGGTCTCAGGCCACAGCAGAACTGGTCCCAGGGGTTTCAGGCCACAACGGAACTGGTCCCAGGGGTCTTAGGCCACAGCAGAACTGTTTCTAGGGACTCAGGCCACAGCAGAACTGGTCCCAGGGGTCTCAGGCCACAGCAGAACTGGTCCCAGGGGTCTCAGACCACAGCGGAACTGGTCCCATGGGTCTCAGGCCACAGCAGAACTGGTCCCAGGGGTCTCAGGCCACAGCAGAACTGGTCCCAGGGGTCTCAGGCCACAGCGGAATTGGTCCCAGGGGTCTCAGGCTACAGCAGAACTGGTCCCAGGGGTCTCAGGCCACAGCAGAACTGGTCGCAGGGGTCTCAGGCCACAGCGGAACTGGTCCCAGGGGTCTCAGGCCACAGCGGAACTGGTCCCAGGGGCCTCAGGCCACAGTAGAACTGGTCCCAGGGTCTCAGGCCACAGCAGAACTGGTCCCAATGTCTCAGGTCACAGCGGAACTGGTCCCAGTGTCTCAGGCCACAGCGGAACTGGTCCCAGTGTCTCAGGTCACAGCGGAACTGGTCCCAGGGGTCTCAGGCCACAGCAGAACTGGTCCCAGGGGTCTCAGGCCACAGCAGAACTGGTCCCAATGTCTCAGGCACAGCAGAACTGGTCCCAGTGTCTCAGGCCACAGCAGAACTGGTCCCAGTGTCTCAGGCCACAGCGGAACTGGTCCCAGTGGTCTCAGGCCACAGCGGAACTGGTCCCAGGGGTCTCAGGCCACAGCGGAACTGGTCCCAGGGGTCTCATGCCACAGCGGAACTGGTTCCAGGGCCTATTGAACGACGACCTGCATGAAGCGAGACCGTCGCTCTACCGTCCAGCTCAAGTGGTTGGACTACAGCTGCAGGACCTGTATTAAACGTAATAATTATACTGCGACTAATGACAACAATAAATATAATAATTCCCCATAACACGTGTGCATTTTCTATTCTTGTTTACATTATGCCTTCCTTAAAAGCTGAGTCGTCATTTGTTTCTTGAACTATGTTTATGTTATCTTACTTATTGTTCAGTACTGTCTACCTCACCGTACCTCTAAAAACTCTAATTGTATTATTTTAATTATGCCAGAAACACTTAGCGTATTAGTGGCCTTATTAAATATACATACTGAGTTTACATTATTCAACATCTGTATAATATCAGTAAATCAGGTGAATAATGTTGTTTTGTATATTTTAAATAAACATTATTATTATTATTATTATTTTCACAAATGAGCGGGGTTGTTAGGAAGTAGCGAGGTGGCGAGACCTGGAACCATCAGTAACAGGAACAAGGAGCGCTGAAGGAGCGGACCAGTTGTGAGGAGAATAATGAACTACACAACCCAGGTCAACATAGCTGCAGAACGGGAAGATCCTGTTTGTCATAATTAGTCAACTACAATCACAACATCACGGAAGAGGTAGAAGAAAACCAAACGCAGATGTTGTATACACAGACAGCACATGAAGGCACTTGACGCGTGGTCACGGTGTGATATAAAATGACATCGACAGAAAAACGGGCAAAGTTGGGCTTTGGATTTTCAATTTTCTATTAATAAGAATGCAAAGAGTAACAATCAATTAAATAGAACAAGTGCAAGCACAGGGATAAACTCGCCAGGGGCATCGTCCTTCAACTCTTCACATAATTTTTTTTTGCAGGGATATTCCTGCGCGGGCCCTAAGCCTCTGGCTGGCCCACTAAGTTTTGTATCAAATATTGACAACAATACAAGCGAGAGCTTCATGTCGGCCGCTGCAGACGACAAAAATCAGCATGACAATTAATTCTGATTTAAGAGATATATCTGAGGGCCGCTAACCCTAGCGGTCTCGACGAGGACAGGAAGCCGGCGACTTGTAGAAGGCCCCATCCCACCATTGGCCTTGATGATATTCTCCACTTGTATTATGAAACTTTACACAGTTCTGGCATTTACGGCTTCGGCGGGTAGGCGGTTCCATGGGTTAATAACCTTGTGGGTGAAGTAACATCTCCTGTTATCTGTCCTACACTGTGGTTTGTTGATGTACACCACCGTCCATGTGCACCACCGTCCATGTGCACCACCGTCCATGTACGCCACCGTCCATGTACACCACCGTCCATGTGCACCACCGTCCATGTGCACCACCGTCCATGTGCACCACCGTCCATGTACGCCACCGTCCATGTACACCACCGTCCATGTGCACCACCGTCCATGTGCACCACCGTCCATGTACACCACCGTCCATGTACACCACCGTCCATGTACACCACCGTCCATGTGCACCACCGTCCATGTACACCACCGTCCATGTACACCACCGTCCATGTACACCACCGTCCATGTACACCACCGTCCATGTACCCCACCGTCCATGTACACCACCGTCCATGTACGCCACCGTCCATGTGCACCACCGTCCATGTACACCACCGTCCATGTACACCACCGTCCATGTGCACCACCGTCCATGTGCACCACCGTCCATGTACACCACCGTCCATGTACACCACCGTCCATGTGCACCACCGTCCATGTGCACCACCGTCCATGTACACCACCGTCCATGTACACCACCGTCCATGTACACCACCGTCCATGTACACCACCGTCCATGTACACCACCGTCCATGTACGCCACCGTCCATGTGCACCACCGTCCATGTACACCACCGTCCATGTACACCACCGTCCATGTGCACCATCGTCCATGTACACCACCGTCCATGAACACCACCGTCCATGTACACCACCGTCCATGTACACCACCGTCCATGTACACCACCGTCCATGTACACCACCGTCCATGTGCACCACCGTCCATGTACACAACCGTCCATGTACACCACCGTCCATGTACACCACCGTCCATGTACACCACCTTCCATGTACACCACCGTCCATGTGCACCACCGTCCATGTGCACCACCGTCCATGTACACCACCGCCCATGTACACCACCGTCCATGTACACCACCGTCCATGTACTCACCTAGTTGTACTCACCTAGTTGTGTTTGCGGGGGTTGAGCTCTGGCTCTTTGGTCCCGCCTCTCAACCGTCAATCAACAGGTGTACAGATTCCTGAGCCTATCGGGCTCTGTCATATCTACACTTGAAACTGTGTATGGAGTGAGCCTCCACCACATCACCCCCTAATGCATTCCATTTGTCAACCACTCTGACACTAAAAAAGTTCTTTCTAATATCTCTGTGGCTCATTTGGGCACTCAGTTTCCACCTGTGTCCCCTTGTGCGTGTTCCCCTTGTGTTAAATAGACTGTCTTTATCTACCCTATCAATCCCCTTCAGAATCTTGAATGTGGTGATCATGTCCCCCCTAACTCTTCTGTCTTCCAGCGAAGTGAGGTTTAATTCCCGTAGTCTCTCCTCGTAGCTCATACCTCTCAGCTCGGGTACTAGTCTGGTGGCAAACCTTTGAACCTTTTCCAGTTTAGTCTTATCCTTGACTAGATATGGACTCCATGCTGGGGCTGCATACTCCAGGATTGGCCTGACATATGTGGTATACAAAGTTCTGAATGATTCTTTACACAAGTTTCTGAATGCCGTTCGTATGTTGGCCAGCCTGGCATATGCCGCTGATGTTATCCGCTTGATATGTGCTGCAGGAGACAGGTCTGGCGTGATATCAACCCCCAAGTCTTTTTCCTTCTCTGACTCCTGAAGAATTTCCTCTCCCAGATGATACCTTGTATCTGGCCTCCTGCTCCCTACACCTATCTTCATTACATTACATTTGGTTGGGTTAAACTCTAACAACCATTTGTTCGACCATTCCTTCAGCTTGTCTAGGTCTTCTTGAATCCTCAAACAGTCCTCTTCTGTTTTAATCCTTCTCATAATTTTAGCATCGTCCGCAAACATTGAGAGAAATGAATCGATACCCTCCGGGAGATCATTTACATATATCAGAAACAAGATAGGACCGAGTACAGAGCCCTGTGGGACTCCACTGGTGACTTCACGCCAATCGGAGGTCTCACCCCTCACCGTAACTCTCTGCTTCCTATTGCTTAGATACTCCCTTATCCACTGGAGCACCTTACCAGCTACACCTGCCTGTCTCTCCAGCTTATGTACCAGCCTCTTATGCGGTACTGTGTCAAAGGCTTTCCGACAATCCAAGAAAATGCAGTCCGCCCAGCCCTCTCTTTCTTGCTTAATCTGTGTCACCTGATCGTAGAATTCTATCAAGCCTGTAAGGCAAGATTTACCCTCCCTGAATCCATGTTGGCGATTTGTCACGAAGTCCCTTCTCTCCAGATGTGTTACCAGGTTTTTTCTCACGATCTTCTCCATCACCTTGAATGGTATACAAGTCAAGGACACTGGCCTGTAGTTCAGTGCCTCTTGTCTGTCGCCCTTTTTGTATATTGGGACCACATTCGCCGTCTTCCATATTTCTGGTAGGTCTCCCGTCTCTAGTGATTTACTATACACTATGGAGAGTGGCAAGCAAAGTGCCTCTGCACACTCTTTCAGTACCCATGGTGAGATCCCATCTGGACCAACCGCCTTTCTAACATCCAGATCCAGCAGGTGTCTCTTGACCTCCTCTCTCGTAATTTCGAACTCCTCCAAGGCCGCCTGGTTTACCTCCCTTTCTCCTAGCACAGTGACCTCACCCTGTTCTATTGTGAAGACCTCCTGGAACCTCTTGTTGAGTTCCTCACACACCTCTCTGTCATTCTCTGTATACCTGTCCTCGCCTGTTCTAAGTTTCAATACCTGTTCTTTCACTGTTGTTTTCCTTCTGATGTGACTGTGGAGTAGCTTTGGTTCGGTCTTGGCTTTGTTTGCTATATCATTTTCAAAATTTTTCTCTGCTTCTCTTCTCACCCTGACGTACTCATTCCTGGTTCTCTGGTATCTCTCCCTGCTTTCTGGTGTTCTGTTATTCCGGAAGTTCCTCCACGCCTTTTTGTTCAGTTTCTTCGCTTCCATACATGCCCTATTATACCATGGATTCTTCTGTTGCTTCTCGGATTTTTCCCTTTGGGCCGGGATGAACCTGTTTACTGCCTCCTGACACTTTTGGGTAACATAGTCCATCATACCCTGTACAGACTTGTCTCTGAGGTCTGTGTCCCAAGGTATTTCACTTAGGAAACTTCTCATCTGTTCATAATTCCCCTTTCGGTATGCCAGCCTTTTGATTCCTAGTTCTTTTTGGGGGGAGATAAGTCCTAGCTCTACCAGGTACTCAAAGTTCAATACACTGTGGTCACTCATTCCCAAGGGCGCTTCCATCTTAACTTCCCTTATATCCCATTCATTTAGGGTAAATATCAAATCAAGCATTGCTGGTTCATCTTCTCCTCTCATTCTTGTTGGCTCTTTGGTATGCTGGCTTAGAAAGTTTCTTGTTGCCACGTCCAGCAGCTTAGCTCTCCATGTTTCTGGTCCTCCATGCGGGTCTCTGTTCTTCCAATCTATCTTCCCATGGTTGAAGTCTCCCATAATTAGTAGTCCAGATCCATTCCTGCTAGCAACAGAAGCTGCTCTTTCTATTATGTTAATGGTGGCCATGTTGTTTCTATCATATTCCTGTCTAGGTCTTCTGTCATTTGGTGGTGGATTATATATGACTGCGACTATAATTTTTTTCCCTCCATTTGTTTCAGTACCTGCTATGTAGTCACTGAAACCTTCACAGCCCTGAATATCCATCTCCTCAAAATCCCAGCCTTTTCTTACCAGCAGAGCTACACCACCGTCCATGTGCACCACCGTCCATGTACACCACCGTCCATGTACACCACCGTCCATGTACACCACCGTCCATGTACGCCACCGTCCATGTGCACCACCGTCCATGTACGCCACCGTCCATGTACACCACCGTCCATGTGCACCACCGTCCATATACACCACCGTCCATGTACACCACCGTCCATGTACACCACCGTCCATGTACACCCCCGTCCATGTACACCACCGTCCATGTACACCACCGTCCATGTACACCACCGTCCATGTACACCACCGTCCATGTGCACCACCGTCCATGTACACCACCGTCCATGTACACCACCGTCCATGTACACCACCGTCCATGTACACCACCGTCCATGTGCACCACCGTCCATGTGCACCACCGTCCATGTACACCACCGTCCATGTACACCACCGTCCATGTACACCACCGTCCATGTACACCACCGTCCATGTACACCACCGTCCATGTACACCACCGTCCATGTACACCACCGTCCATGTGCACCACCGTCCATGTACACCACCGTCCATGTACACCACCGTCCATGTACACCACCCTCCATGTACACCACCGTCCATGTACACCACCGTCCATGTGCACCACCGTCCATGTGCACCACCGTCCATGTACACCACCGCCCATGTACACCACCGTCCATGTACACCACCGTCCATGTGCACCACCGTCCATGTACACCACCGTCCATGTACACCACCGTCCATGTACACCACCGTCCATGTACGCCACCGTCCATGTGCACCACCGTCCATGTACGCCACCGTCCATGTACACCACCGTCCATGTGCACTACCGTCCATGTACACCACCGTCCATGTACACCACCGTCCATGTACACCCCCGTCCATGTACACCACCGTCCATGTACACCACCGTCCATGTACACCACCGTCCATGTACACCACCGTCCATGTGCACCACCGTCCATGTACACCACCGTCCATGTACACCACCGTCCATGTACACCACCGTCCATGTACACCACCGTCCATGTGCACCACCGTCCATGTGCACCACCGTCCATGTACACCACCGTCCATGTACACCACCGTCCATGTACACCACCGTCCATGTACACCACCGTCCATGTACACCACCGTCCATGTACACCACCGTCCATGTGCACCACCGTCCATGTACACCACCGTCCATGTACACCACCGTCCATGTACACCACCGTCCATGTGCACCACCGTCCATGTGCACCACCGTCCATGTACACCACCGTCCATGTACACCACCGTCCATGTACACCACCGTCCATGTACACCACCGTCCATGTGCACCACCGTCCATGTACACCACCGTCCATGTACACCACCGTCCATGTACACCACCGTCCATGTACACCACCGTCCATGTACACCACCGTCCATGTGCACCACCGTCCATGTACACCACCGTCCATGTACACCACCGTCCATGTACACCACCGTCCATGTACACCACCGTCCATGTGCACCACCGTCCATGTGCACCACCGTCCATGTACACCACCGTCCATGTACACCACCGTCCATGTACACCACCGTCCATGTACACCACCGTCCATGTACACCACCGTCCATGTACACCACCGTCCATGTGCACCACCGTCCATGTACACCACCGTCCATGTACACCACCGTCCATGTACACCACCGTCCATGTACACCACCGTCCATGTACACCACCGTCCATGTACACCACCGTCCATGTACACCACCGTCCATGTACACCACCGTCCATGTACACCACCGTCCATGTGCACCACCGTCCATGTACACCACCGTCCATGTACACCACCGTCCATGTACACCACCGTCCATGTACACCACCGTCCATGTACACCACCGTCCATGTGCACCACCGTCCATGTACACCACCGTCCATGTACACCACCGTCCATGTACACCACCGTCCATGTACACCACCGTCCATGTACACCACCGTCCATGTGCACCACCGTCCATGTACACCACCGTCCATGTGCACCACCGTCCATGTGCACCACCGTCCATGTACACCACCGTCCATGTACACCACCGTCCATGTGCACCACCGTCCATGTACACCACCGTCCATGTGCACCACCGTCCATGTACACCACCGTCCATGTACACCACCGTCCATGTACACCACCGTCCATGTACACCACCGTCCATGTACACCACCGTCCATGTGCACCACCGTCCATGTACACCACCGTCCATGTGCACCACCGTCCATGTACACCACCGTCCATGTACACCACCGTCCATGTACACCACCGTCCATGTACACCACCGTCCATGTACACCACCGTCCATGTGCACCACCGTCCATGTGCACCACCGTCCATGTACACCACCGTCCATGTGCACCACCGTCCATGTGCACCACCGTCCATGTGCACCACCGTCCATGTACACCACCGTCCATGTGCACCACCGTCCATGTGCACCACCGTCCATGTACACCACCGTCCATGTACAACATATTGGAAAAAAAACAGTCTTCCTTGAGGGGGGTCAGGGGGGGGGGCAGGCAATGGTAGTTTTAATTACGCTAAAGCTTACCCCCTCACCCCCCCCCTTCCCAGAAATTGTTCATACTTTTCCTTATATAAATATACAACACATCGATGATGTCAGTAGGCTGAGGGGGTTGAGCGGGGGTGGTGGGGGTGGGGTGGGGGGGTGGCCAGGGAAACACACATCCTGCTAATAAAGTTAGTTCATATTTTTACGAAATAGGACAACACTGTGTAATCCTTTATTAACCAACTTAGAGAAGATTGTGCTGCCACCCGCCAGTTCCCCCGCGGCGGGTTACGGGCCGCAGGTTACCAGCGGGGCTGGACTACCTGGTGTGTGCCCGGGTCCCGTGAGCATGCCTGCGTCTCCCTCTACTGTAAGAGTGTAGACACACACACGACTAGTTAACGATATACTGTGTCAGTGTTCTGCCTTCCTCCCGCCACCACACCACAGGTCCGACATGTGTCAGTGTCTCACTCTATACTGTCCTCCGCCACTAACAGGTAAGCACTCAAAAAGTGTGCTTGTGGTGGTAACTTGAGCCAGACAACTGACCTGCGTGTATCATGTATGTAGCGGGCCAGCCTCAGTTCCCCCCTTATGGACGAGTCTTGAATAATGTAATACTTATGGTCGAGGGCAGTATAGTGACACACTCTGGCACACCTCTGAACAGTGGTGTTATACCTGAATTTACCCGAGGGCCATGTTGGATATAACCAACAGCTTTCATTCATCATTTTGTATTTTAATACATCTTTATATTAACAACAAGTAGTCACTAAAATTACTAACTTGTAGAATTAACTGTACTAAAATTGTCATACTGCGCAATAGTCTGCCAAATCTTTCCTGTTGCGTGGTAGCGTCAGCCCGCCAAAGGAAACATCTCCATGCACAACCCCGAGGAAGGGGGAGGGAGAAGCTGACGGAGACACGTGGGCACCCATGCTGCCAAAGTTACTGTGTTGAGGAACGCTCACTACATCGACTCATATTTACGTCATCCTTGTAGCAGCGGGTGCCAGAGTTCGTGGGTGTCTCCATCTATATTCAACACAAGTTCCGGCGAGCGTAATTTTTCAATTTCTTACTGATGTTTGTTAATTAGTGCACTTTTTTAACATTTACGTGTAGGTTGCTCGTCGTCAAATTACGCGATAACACCATCATTGAAGTTAGTTTTAATTTCGTCCATGCTCCCACTTTTCAATCAGAAATAGTGGTATATTAACTCTAGCTTAGGCATTTTTTACATTCTAATCGTGATTTTAGTTGGAGTTATAGCAGCGAAAGGAAGAATAACTTTTCATTCCATGTGGGTGCTCGGACGGCGTGTTACAGCAAGCGTAACACGCTTGCCCTGACTGCCCCACACGTTCACTATCAATCCAACTGAACAGCTAAGCTGGCCCTATATTTATAGTAGTTTATGATTCTGAATAGAATACTAATATTTAGTTACATGAATGATTTCCATTGAAATCGCATTTTACTAATCAATTATATTTGTCATACATTATTTACTGATATCATTTTATATCATAATTACATATGTGTATGTACTATAATATGATTTAATATTTCCATTTTCATCTGAGGTAGAACGGCCTATTGACATAGCTCGAGTTCAGGGGGGAATTGTGTAAAACCGGTTTGTGTCTCGGAGAGGCTGCAGGATCAAAGTAAGTTCAGTAGAACTTCTGGTTTCAATTCTTTTGACCATGTCGTAGCTCAGTCGATTAAGGCAGCGTCTGGGATGCTCTCAGACGTAGGTTCGAATCCTCGTCACGGCCTTTGTGGATTTGTTCATTTGATGCATCACGCTATTGTGATTTGTGTGTAACTTAACACAGTTTTGGCATTTACGGCTTCGGTGGGTAGGCGGTTGTATAGCTTTATAACTCTGTGGGTGAAAAGGCATCTCTTGTTCTCAGTCCTACATTATGGCTTGTTAAGCTTGAAACCGCTGCTCCTTGTTTGTGTTACATCTGACCTTTTCAAGAACTTGTCCGGATCAACATCCTCTAACTTGTTCAGTATTTTAAAAGTTTCTATGAGATCCGCCCTGTCATGCCTGGTTTGCAGTGTTGTTAGCCGTGTGGCCCTCAACCGTTCATGACACGTGAGATGAATTGACTCTGGAATGATTTTTGTTGCCCGGTGTTGCACCTTCCCCAGAGCAGCTGTCTTTCTGAAGATGAGGTCTCCATGCCTGGATGCAAATATCCAGGTGGGGGCGCACTAGAGACTTATACAATTGAACGACTACTTTATTTTCCTTAAATGTAAAGGTACGTTTGATTATTCCCAGAGTTTGGTTAGCTTTTTTTTAATGCCGCTTCCACTTGTTGTGCAACTTTTAGTGAATGATGGATTCTGACTCCAAGGTCTATTACTTCATCTATCTGTTGCAAGGTCTGTTCTTTCTTCATCTATCTGTTGCAAGGTCTGTTCTTTCTTCATCTATCTGTTGCAAGGTCTGTTCTTTCTTCATCTATCTGTTGCAAGGTCTGTTCTTTCTTCATCTATCTGTTAATTTGGTAGTTGTGACGTGGATTGTTATGCCCCACATTCAAGGTTTACATATATCGACATTTAAAAAGTTTAGTTTAGTTCATTTATTATGCACCCCATACCTATCTTGTGGGCGGTGGTGGAAAGGGTTACAGTCACATAATGGGCTCATTAAAAAAACATTTGCCAGTGTTCCGGTCATTTGTGGAATTCATGTAGCTCCTTTGTAAGGCTTCAGTGTCATTTTCACTCCGCACTTTACCATAAATCTTTGTGTCATCTACAAATTTAATGATGTGGTTTGTAATATTCTCGTCTGTGATGTATATGACAAAAAGGGTTAACCCCAAAAGTGACCCCTGTGGCACCCCACTTACCACATTTCTCCAGCTTGATCCATTCCCATTTAGCACGACCCTTTGTTTTCTTTGTTTAAACCATTGTTTAATCCATCTTAGTCTTTTATCCATTATCCATTTTAGTCTTTTATCCATTATCCATTTTAGTCTTTTATCCATTATCCATTTTAGTCTTTTATCCATTTTAGTCTTTTATCCATTATCCATTTTAGTCTATTATCCATTATCCATTTCATTCCATGTATTCCATGTGCCTGTAGTTTCCTTGCCAGTCTTTCAAGTGGTTCCTTGTCAGAAGCTTCAGCAAAGTCCATGTAAACTACATCACCGGAAGTCCTTTGTCTTGAGTAGCTGGTTACCGTTTCCAGAAATGTGAGCAGGTTTGCAAGACAAGTTTGCAATCTGTTTTTAACAAACCCACGTTACGTTAATTTTACAAGATTGTTCTCTGTGAGATGTTGGATGATTCCCTCCCTCAGGACTCTCTCCACGAGCTTGCTGATGTGTGGTATGGTGAGAGGGTTTTGTTTTTATTATTATTTTGTACCACAGACGTGGCCATACATTTACAATGCTAACCAGCATATGTACATTTTCTTCTGTCCTTCATGGACAGGGTGAGAGATCTGTTAAACATATAGTTCAGTGATTTATTGAACAATCAACCACAGAAGGTGATTGTTGTGCTTTTAAAATGCTAATCTGACCTACAAACATAAATACACAGGTTTACGTCTGGCCTACATACACAGTGTTCGAGGTGTCTTTTTACATACTGTCATTAATGTGCGTTTACAAAAGTAAAAATGCAATTCTGACCAGCTTGCACATATTCCGTTTACACATACATACATACATACATATATATACACAAACGTACATTTATGTGTCTCTTACTTTCACAGAGTAAGATAACTGCTATAGAAACTAGTATGTTATTAAGCACTTAATCACTTAAGGTGATTAAAATACTTTTACAAGCTCAGGTTATAGTTACATCACAAACATTGTATAACTGGTGTATTACATAGTCAGTCTGAGTACAAGTCCATTATATCATCAAGTGTTCCAGTACTCATATAGTACTTACAGAGTTCAGCATACCTCAGCCCAGGAGGGCGAAAGTCAGTCAATATGTGACATTCTACTTGAGAAAGCTGCCAGATACGTGTATATATCAGGTGTATTCTGGCCACTATACCACCACATTGTCGAGTTCTTGCTCTATTAGTCCCATATATAAATGTCTCCTCACGATATTTATCATAATGTTTAATGTTACAACTTTCAGGTCTTTGTGAATTGTTTAAATTAGTAAGACTTTCATCAGATATTTATGTATTCTCTTTGCCACTGTTAATAAAACACCCATATTAATTTATATTAGTGGTCTGCTACAGGCTGTCTTTGCAAGCAAGTCAAAAGTATCATGCTTTGAGATGCCAACATGTGATGGTATCCAAAGGAATTTAATTTCAAATCTGTTTTCTTTAGCAGCTAAAACATTTATTCGCATATCACCGACTATTTTCTGGGTGTTACTACTATCTGCGTTAAGTGCCAGGAGTGCACTCTGCGAATCACAGTATATAAGCCCACTGCCTTTGTCTTAAAAATTCAGTGTCAAGATATATGCCTGCAAGTTCAGTTTGAGTTGTAGTTGTTCAATCATTGACGTGCATCACTGTTGTATGTACGAGAGAAGGTTGCTTGGATACCTCCAAATACATGCACATCCGGTACATCTTCCACCTTCTACAGAACGCTCGGTGCGGTGGTAGGGGGGGGGGAGGGGTATACAGACACGTCTCTGAGCAGTGGTGGGGGAGCACACCTTGACACATACCATGGGGGCCTCGTGGCTGAGTGGACATCGCTCGGAATTAGTAATCCTGTGGAACGGGGATCAATCCCCGGCGATGGCGGAAACAAATGAGCAAAGTTTCTTTCGCCCTGATGCCCTAATCACCTAGAAGTAAATAGGTACCTGGAAGTTAGACAGCTGTTACGGGCTACTTCCCGGGGGTGTGTGTGGGTGAAGAAAACAAACAGTTGATTGATTGACAGTTGAGAGGCGGGACCAAAGAGCCAGAGCTCAACCCCCGCAAGCACAACTAGGTGAGTACACACACACCCATTTCTCGGCTCACAATTCCAAGAAACCGGTATTAGTCGTCGCGAATTCTTACTTGAGGTGTCTGGGAGACCTTGCGGTGTCCCCTCCCATGGTCAGTTACCAGGCGTCTCTACCCTCACTGTCTCCCATGGTCAGTTACCTCACCAGGCTCCTCTACCCCTCACACTGTCTCCCATGGTCAGTTACCTCACCAGGCTCCTCTACCCCTCACACTGTCTCCCATGGTCAGTTACCTCACCAGGCTCCTCTACCCCTCACACTGTCTCCCATGGTCAGTTACCTCACCAGGCTCCTCTACCCCTCACACTGTCTCCCATGGTCAGTTACCTCACCAGGCTCCTCTACCCCTCACACTGTCTCCCATGGTCAGTTACCTCACCAGGGATGGTGTGCTCATCTCTGGCAGAGAGACCAGGTTGTTGTCTCTGGCCGTCCTCGCGGATATCGTCTCGCTCATGTCCTGGCCTCTTGCCTTGCCACAGCGGAAAGAAAATGGTGTATTAAAACCCCCGACCCTAACCTAACCTATCGACCCACGCAAAGACAACATGAATGTTTAGAGCTGCTGTGGTGTATAGCGGCCCTTTATTTGTAAGAACATAAGGACAAGGAAGGTGAAGGAGGCTCAACCAAACTCGTGTAACTGTTGTGCCTTTGTCTTGCCTCTGTTCGTCCTCATCTACTGTCTGTGGCTCAGTACTGGTCACCGCACTCTCAAATGTATTTGAATTCCCTTGAAAATATGAAGAGAAGGATTATAACGTTATTCCATATACTAATAACCTTCCCAGTGATTATATTTTATTATAATAATGATTGTTGTAATTAATAATTATTACTCTTCCTTCTGCTGGGTCATGAAGGAAGCCGGCCTCGGGTGAAAGAGGACTGTGACGATCTCTGTCTGGGACCCGTAGGTGCGGGACCGGGACGTCCACCTCCTGGGTTTCGTGCGGCCCCCCAGGCTCTGCCTCAGGAGGCTGGGGTCGTTCATACCCTTGATGGGGTGGTTCTTCTCCGGCCCCGTCCACGGCGGTCTCGAAGTTTGCAGTCCATGTGCCTTCTTTTACCAACTTCGAAGAAAACTCCGGAGCTGGAGCCCCCTAGGGCTCCCTAGGGGGCTCTACTGTCGACCTTTTGTCTGTTTTGATTTATTCGTTGTTGCATTCAACCTCGTTCTGACATTTCCAGCGACGGCGCTGAAACCAATCGTATTGGCGTTTGCCTTTCCATTGGAGACTTTCGGGGCCGTGAAGAGGGGGGACCTGCTGCACGGGTAACAGCTTCTCCCCCGTATCAACCTACCCTGGCTTCGCGCCCTGGAGAGGCCACTCCTGACCTGCAACCAGAGCCCAACTCTAATAGTCTCCTGAGACTGGTGGATGCCTACATAAGAACCTGCCCAATGAATAAATATTATGAAAATTGTTGTTTTGATTTTCAAGAAAGGTGCAGAGTGGAGGCGGATGACTGAAGCACACACGAACGAACGCACTAACGTCACAGTAAAAGGATTATAAATATATTGAAACAACTTAGAACTATAAACAACGGGTAAGTTTATATTAAAATACTTAATTTCATACATAGGTTAGACAAATATATGAATGGGTGTGGGTGAGCATAAATGTCCAGACCCACTCAGGTCCCCCACTGGGCGAGGAGCTGTGGGGGTGTGCTGGCGTCTTGACTCCTCGGCTCCTCCTTTGAACATTGGGTTTAAGAAACTGTCTGGAGCACCAGGTCCTCCGCCTTCCTCATTAGTCTCCCGTGAGGCAGGTCCAGCTACCTACACATTATTAATAACAAAAATAATGCCTTAAAAATAAATTATTACAAAATTTACGAGAAATTTGCTTTTCACAAATTCTGAGGAAATTGGTCATGAAATGAGGCTTAATTATAAAAAATATGTTTATTCAGGTAAAAGTACATATAAGATGAGTTACAAACATAATGTTGGATTTATAGATAGAGTTAGTACACACAATACCACAGAGCATTTCCGGCAAGATATGTGGGGGGGGGGAAAAAACATTTAGACTAAAGCGTAATACTAATTGAGATTAAAATATAAATTGTGTTGAAAATAGAAAAAATGGAGGCGGGGAACATGGCAGAAATCAGCAATTATACAACTTGGTCAACAAACAGTATTGTTTAAAAATAGCAAGACATGGGTTGACTTTAGGGGGTAAGGTAGGTTCGTCGAGTAGGGTCTAAAACCTGCACTCTTCCGTCGAGTAGGGTCTAAATCCTGTACTCTGCCGTCGCGTAGGGTCTAAAACCTGTACTCTATCGTCGAGTAAGGTCTAAAAGCTGTACTCTGCCGTCCAGTAGGGTTTAAAACCTGCAATTGGCCGAGCAGTAGGGTCTAAAACCTGTACTCTGTCATCGAGTAGGTTCTAAATCCTGTACCCTGCCGTCGAGTAGAGTCTAAACCTTGTACTCTGCCGTCGAGAAGGGTCTAAAACCTGCACTCGGCCGTCGAGTAGGGTCTAAAACCTGTACTCTTCCGTCGAGTAGGGTCTATAACCTGTACTCTGCCTTCGAGTAGGGTCTAAAACCTGTACTCGGCCGTCGAGTAGGGTCTAAAACCTGTATTCTGCCGTCGAGTAGGGTCTAAAACCTGTACTCTGCCGTCGCGTAGGTTCTAAAACATGTACTCTATCGTCGAGTAAGGTCTAAAACCTGTACTCTGCCGTCCAGTAGGGTTTAAAACCTGTCATTGGTCAAGCAGTAGGGTCTAAAACCTGTACTCGGCCGTCGAGTAGGGTCTAAAACCTGTACTCTGCCGTCGAGTAGGGTCTAAAACCTGTACTCTGCCTTCGAGTAGGGTCTAAAACCTGTACTCGGCCGTCGAGTAGGGTCTAAAGCCTGTTCTCTGCCGTCGAGTAGGGTCTAAAACCTGCACTTTGTCATCCAGTAGGGTTTAAAACCTGTACTCGGCCGTCGAGTAAAGTCTAAAACCTGGACTCTGTCATGGTGTAGGGTCTAAATCCTGTACCCTGCCGTCGAGTAGGGTCTAAACCCTGTACTCTGCCGTCGAGAAGGGTCTAAAACCTGTACTCGGTCGGCCAGTAGGGTCTAAAGTTTGTACTCGGCCGTTCAGTAGGGTCTAAAACCTGTACTCGGCCGTCCAGTAGGGTCTAAAACCTGTATTCGGTCGTCCAGTAGGGTCTAAAGCTTGTACTCGGCCGTCCAGTAGGGTCTAAAACCTGTACTCGGCCGTCCATTAGGGTCTAAAGCCTGTACTCGGCCGTCCAGTTGAGTCTAAAATCTGTACTCGTCCGTCCAGTAGGGTTTAAATTCTGTACTCGGCTGTCCAGTAGGATCTAAAACATGTATTCAGCTGTCCTGTAGGGTCTAAAACGTGTACTCGGCCGTCGAGTACGGTCTAAAACCTGTACTCGGCCGTCACATCCCAGTAGGGTCTAAAACCTGCACTCACGTCTCGTCACGTCCTAGTCCAATAGGCTCAGGAAATTGTACACTAGTTGACTGAAAGTTGAGAGCCGGGACCAAAGAGCCGAATCTCAACCCCCGCAAGCACAATTAGGTGAGTACTGGCAGTGGCGTATCGAGAGTGTGACAAGTGTGGCACTGACTCTGGCGCCACCAGAAAGCGGCGCCATGAGCACTTTATATAGTTAGATAAGCTATCTTCGGTGAGTGAAAAAATAATTTTCTGCGGTTGGAAGAAAACGAGCAGAGTGGGGGACTTTTTTATTTTAATAATAACAAATATTTTTTTTTTTTTTTTAGATATATACAAGAGTTGTTACATTCTTGTACAGCCACTAGTACGCGTAGCGTTTCGGGCAGGTCCCTGGAATACGATCCCCGCCGCGAAGAATCGTTGTTACAACCAAGTACTCATTTTACTGTTGAGTTAAACAGAGGCTACAATTAAGGATTTGCGCCCAGTAAATCCTCCCCGGCCAGGATACGAACCCATGACAAAGCGCTCGCGGAACGCCAGGCGAATGTCTTACTACTACACCACGGAGACAAATAATTAATTATAATAAATAATTAATTATAATAATATATAATTACAATAATAAATAATTAATTATAATAATAATTAATTATAATAATAAATAATTATAATAATAAACATTAATTATGACGAAGCATAATAGCTAATTATGGCGACTAGAATAGATAGTTCAAGTGGATAATAATTATGTTACTAATAAAGATTAGTGAATAACAATGAATTATTATCCTGAAATAATATTAGAGAATAGCCATTATAAAGTATAACTCAATTACAATTTATCGTTACATCTATAATTAGTAACTGAAAGTTGCATTATTTGCATTTACACTAATGACAATTCTTGTTAATATGTCTTAGCTCTGGGAGTTCCGGCGGAGCACCTCTAAAGGTAACACAAAAGCGTAGCAAGATAGAAAAAAAGTGTCGCCTGAGCCTGCCTGAATATCATCCCGTGAAAAGGAAAACAGGGGATGCAGAGGATCCCGGGAGGAGAGTGGGCGTTTTTGTATGTGGAGTGGCTGCGGGGGACGGCGAAACAGAGGTGCCGGGTCCGCGGCGCTCAATATAAGTACCCCACTCGGTGCGCGCGCAGCTTAGTCGTTTAGACGCAACTCATAGAATTATGTTTTCTTCTCACAGAAAACCCACCGCTTTTGAGAAACGCAGTGGTTATTTCTTAGGATGTATTTTTATATTAATTATAATATTATTATATGTAGTTAAAGGATTTATTTCCTTTAACTACATATCCTAATAATATTATTGTTGTAGGCCGCCGCTGACAGTAGCGAACTAAAGAAGTGGGAAAAATTGGACGAACTGTAGAGGTGTAACAATTCTTGTATATATCTCAAAAAAAAATAAATAATAAGTGTGATGTTGGTGACCAGCAGCTGTGTGAAGACATTCTGGCGGGCAGAAGATTACTATCGAGTCGGACCAACGTGAAAATATCAAGACTTGAAGAGCTTCTCGATTTAATTGTCCAGTATGGAGGGAATTATCAGGGAAAAGCGCCAAGTCATTACGACTATATAGCAATACAGTATAGCAATATATATAGTATGGAGATGGGAGCGTCTTCTCTAATCTTCGCATTGCTCCTCAGATAATGCTAACCATCGCAGTTCCCATCGCCAGCTGTGATGGATCACTCAGCAAGTTAAAACTTACACTTTCGTGTTTGAGAGCCTCCACGGGTCAAGGCCAAGTACAGCCCCGCTCCTGCGCCAGGTAAGTCCACTACGGGCTCACCATAGCCCGTGCTACTTGGAACTTTTTGTTCCCAGTAACTGAGTCTCAAACAACAACGGGTCAAGGCGGACCGTGATCTTGCTCTGCTGAGTGCACAAAGAGAAGAAACTGAAAAAAACTGGCGTTGACCACATCATAGACCAACTTGCCTCGGTGAAAGCAAGAAAGGTGCAGTTGTAATTTTCATATAGTCATAATTTGTCAATTAAAAGATTAACGAACTTGACTGGTATTTTTTTGAGCTGATTTCATGGTAAAGTTCCCTGAGAGGTGTTGTGAGATGTTTGGACCGAGGCGCAATTTCCGTGTCTGCCATAGGCGCTATTTTCCCTAGATACACCTCTGTTCACTGGTAATATCTAGCATTAACGGCGGTACACAAGCATGTACACTACACACAGACCCCCTGGGTACACCCGCCTCTACACTTACACTACACTACGGGACCAAAGAGCCGGAGCTCAACCCCCGCAAACACAACTTGGTGAGAGTCAGAGGACACTCCCTGCAATACCTCAAATCCTACCTTACTGACAGGCTCCAGTATGTTTCTGTGAATAATACAATTTCTCCCACCCTACCCATCAACATTGGTGTTCCTCAGGGCAGCATACTTGGCCCTCTCCTCTTTCTCATCTACATTAATGACCTTCCAAATGCCTCCCAACACCTCAAACCTATTCTATTTGCTGACGACACAACCTTCATTTACTCCAGTCCTGACCCCCTTGCTCTAAATGCCACAGTAAATACTGAGCTAGAGAAAATCCATCTTTGGCTAACTGCCAACAAACTCACCCTTAACATTGACAAAACGTTTTATATTCTGTTTGGCAATAAATCCTCTAATCAGATAAATCTCAAAATAAACAATACCCAAATTTGTAACAAATTAGATGGCAAATTCCTTGGCGTTCTCATCGACCACAAGCTGAATTTCCAGGGTCACATTCTAAATATATCAAAAAAAGTTTCAAAAACTGTTGGCATTCTTTCTAAGATCAGATATTATGTACCCCGCCCTGCCCTGGTTACTCTCTATTACTCCCTCATCTATCCATACCTCAACTATGGTATTTGTGCTTGGGGTTCTACTACCCAAAATCATTTACGTCCTCTCATTACCCAACACAAAGCTGCTATTAGGACAATAACCAACTCTGGCCCCAGACATCACTCGGTACCCTTACTCAAATCTCTGAATATGTTAGATATTAAGTCACTGCACATTCTCTCTTGTGTATTATACATGTATAAAACGCTGAACTGTAATGCCAATCCTGACCTCAAAAGCTTCATTGAAGGTTGTAACAGAACCCATGAGCACCACACCAGGAATAAATACAGTTTTGATATTCCTAGAGTACGACTTAATCAAACTAGAAATGCTCTACAAATCAAGGGGCCCAGAATGTGGAATGACCTTCCCAACCATGTTAAAGTACTGTACCTCTCTCAACCAGTTTAAGATAAAAACTAAACACTACCTAATAAATTCCCTGTAACCCACCTCACTCCTTTATTGTCAACCCATGTCTGTTATTTTATTTTATTATTATTATTTTTTTTAATCAACACTGTTTGTCAACCTATTGTATTTGTGCTGCTTTTTCAGTCATGTTCCCCCTTTTTTTATCTTTATTTGTATTTGTTTTCAACACTTTTTATTCTTAATGCTCAATTAGTATTAAGTTCTAGATATTAATGTTTTTCTTGCCCGAAACGCATTGCGTAATAGTGGCTTTAGGCATTGTATGTACTAGCTCTATCTATATATCAATCCATTAATGTAACATCACTTGTATGTATGTACCTTACCTGAATAAACATATTTATTTATTTATTATTTAGTACTTGACTGGAGACTCCGGGGACGGTAATTCCCCGGGCGGACGTCCACCACAACACCAGGTGGAGCGGGAGCAGCCGCCTCCCTCCTGGCCGGGAGGGAGACAGCCCCCTCCCGGCTGTCATGTTCACGGCCACTCTTCTCTGGGAGACGAACTTGCTTTCTTTATGCTGATATTTCTTATAATAATATCCATTTCTGGGCTGTAAACAAATATCAGATCCCATGAGCACCACACCAGAAACAAATACAGTTTTGATATTCCAAGAGTACGACTTAATCAAACTAGAAATGCTCTACAAATCAAGGGACCCAGAATGTGGAATGACCTTCCCAATCATGGAACCTGAAAGTGTTAAAGACTGTACCTCTCTCAACCAGTTTAAGATAAAAACGAAGCACTACCTAATAAATTCCCTGTAACCTACCTTACCCCTATATTGTCAACCCATGTCTGTTTTTTTAAACAACGCTGTTTGTCGACCTAATTGTATTTGTGCTGCTTTTTCAGCCATGTCCCCCCCCCCTTTTTTTTTTTTATTTGTTCTCAACACATTTTATACTTTAAACTCAATTAGTATTAAGTTTTAGTCTTTAATGTTTTTCCTGCCCGAAACGCTTTGCGTAATAGTAACTTTAGGCATTGTATGTACTAGCTCTATCTATAAATCTATCAATTTTTGTAAAATCTCTTGTATGTATGTACCTTACCTGAATAAACACTTATTTATTTATTTATTTACATCTAAATGCTGAATCCAAACGTGGAGACCTCACCTTCAGAAGGACATAGCTGCTCTGGAGAAGGTGCAACACCGGGCAACAAAAGTCATTCCAGAACTGTCATCTCTCGTATCAGGAACGGTTGAAGGCCACACGACCTGCGGCATGGTCGTGGTGCCAACAGTGGCCTGCAGCATGGTCATGGTTATAACAGTGACCTGCAGCATGGTCATGATTACAACAGTGACCTGCAGCATGGTCATGGTGCCAACATTGACCTGCAGCATGGTCATGGTGCCAACAGTGGCCTGCAGCATGGTCATGGTGCCAACAGTGGCCTGCAGCATGGTCATGGTGCCAACAGTGGCCTGCAGCATGGTCATGGTGCCAACAGTGACCTGCAGCATGGTCATGGTGCCAACAGTGACCTGCAGCATGGTCATGGTGCCAACAGTGACCTGCAGCATGGTCATGGTGCCAACAGTGACCTGCAGCATGGGCATGGTTATAACAGTGACCTGCAGCATGGTCATGGTTACAGCAGTGACCTGCAGCATGGTCATGGCGCCAACAGTGACCTGCAGCATGGTCATGGTGCCAACAGTGACCTGCAGCATGGTCATGGTGCCAACAGTGACCTGCAGCATGGTCATGGTGCCAACAGTGACCTGCAGCATGGTCATGGTGCCAACAGTGACCTGCAGCATGGTCATGGTTATAACAGTGACCTGCAGCATGGTCATGATTACAACAGTGACCTGCAGCATGGTCATGGTGCCAACAGTGACCTGTAGCATGGTCATGGTTATAACAGTGACCTGCAGCATGGTCATGATTACAACAGTGACCTGCAGCATGGTCATGGTGCCAACAGTGACCTGCAGCATGGTCATGGTGCCAACAGTGACCTGCAGCATGGTCATGGTGCCAACAGTGACCTGCAGCATGGTCATGGTGCCAACAGTGACCTGCAGCATGGTCATGGTTATAACAGTGACCTGCAGCATGGTCATGATTACAACAGTGGCCTGCAGCATGGTCATGGTGCCAACAGTGACCTGCAGCATGGTCATGGTGCCAACAGTGACCTGCAGCATGGTCATGGTGCCAACAGTGACCTGCAGCATGGTCATGGTTATAACAGTGACCTGCAGCATGGTCATGATTACAACAGTGGCCTGCAGCATGGTCATGGTGCCAACAGTGACCTGCAGCATGGTCATGGTGCCAACAGTGACCTGCAGCATGGTCATGGTGCCAACAGTGACCTGCAGCATGGTCATGGTGCCAACAGTGACCTGCAGCATGGTCATGGTGCCAACAGTGACCTGCAGCATGGTCATGGTGCCAACAGTGACCTGCAGCATGGTCATGGTGCCAACAGTGACCTGCAGCATGGGCATGGTTATAACAGTGACCTGCAGCATGGTCATTATTACAGCAGTGACCTGCAGCATGGTCATGGTGCCAACAGTGACCTGCAGCATGGTCATGGTGCCAACAGTGACCTGCAGCATGGTCATGGTGCCAACAGTGACCTGCAGCATTGTAACGACCGCTTACCCTGTCGTAATAACCGCGGCCTCTATTGTAATAACCCAATGTTCCCCAGTATTAATCCTGTTATCTTGTGATCTCTCATAATCGTAATATACGCTCTCTGTTGTAATTCTCCGTCTCTTCACTCAATACCCCAGCTTAACACTGTTACAGTCCAGTATGACCCCTCACTGGACTGCCACGTATGTAAGAGGAATATTAAATGAGGAAGATACACCAAGGACAAGGGTTATTAGTTAAAAGAAACAATAACAAAACACATTTACACTGCCACCACCTTCCTGACCAACCATACCTGAATGTGTCAATCACCGATCCCCCCAGGAAGGCAAGGAATCAGTAACCATGGGACTCCGGGTAATATGAATTACAGTAATAAATTTTGGAAAATTAGTTTGTGTAATTTACGTTACTAATTTAAATCCAAGGGCAACTTTAGTATCGATTAATTGTTAGGAGAACCTGGGGGCTTCCAATACAACACCTAAAAATGACAAAGTAGCAAAATATATCAAAGGGGAGTTAAGTGAATACCACTGGACAAGCTATACCATTTATTTTATGAAACATGTAAATTAAGACAATTTGAACACATCACCTATTCTATTTCCCTAGAGGCACAATGGGTATTTACCGAGGACACAAAACTCAAGTGCACTATACCTTAAATACCCGCACCACGGCCAAGATGTTGATGGCTGCCCTCAGCCCCGAGGATACGGGCTTGCGGCCCTGTTCCTAATACACTCCCAAGACACACTAATGAAATTTAGTTTTTCCAACCTATTGCTGGGAAGGATACTCCTCCCACCATCTACTACAGCCCCAGGGCTCCACCCATTATTTTGGCCCTGGCCAACCATTTAACACGTAGGCCTGAGGTCTGGCTCTCTAGGGCCAATAAGGACTTGGCCCTTATCTCAGGCCAATCACCTTCACTGATCTGTCGTGGAAAGCTACATGAATTTCTGAAGATTGAGTCAGCTCTCCCCAGCTAGAGAAGGGGGACAAGGCGCGTCTATGGAGCCCAGACACCTGCGAGCAATGTTTACAAAACTGATAATTTATGTTCAAGCCTGTCTCCTCTAAGATAGGAGTAGGGACATTTGACTCTGCCTCGTATGGGGAAAAGGCCGGTGAGAGGGAAAGAGAGGGGATGAGAGGGGATGGAGAGGGGAACATCTGAGTGGGGAATTGAGTGGGAGAAGCCAAGGTATCCAAGACCACCCTACCCTCAGGTCAACCTCTTGACCCTGACAAATGGGCGACAGGGGGGGGGGGGAGAGGAGGAGACGAATGACGGCCAAGGGGAGGGGAGAAGGAAGGAGGAGAGAGGGAGAAGGAAAGGAGGGGAGAAGGGGAGGGAAAAGAGGGGAGAAGGGAGAACCAATGATCTGAGCCCCAGATCATTACAGCATGGTCATGGTGCCAACAGTGACCTGCAGCATGTTCATGGTGCCAACAGTGACCTGCAGCATGGTCATGGTTATAACAGTGACCTGCAGCATGGTCATGATTACAACAGTGACCTGTAGCATGGTCATGGTGCCAACAGTGACCTGCAGCATGGTCATGGTGCCAACAGTGACCTGCAGCATGGTCATGGTGCCAACAGTGACCTGCAGCATGGTCATGGTGCCAACAGTGACCTGCAGCATGGGCATGGTTATAACAGTGACCTGCAGCATGGTCATTATTACAGCAGTGACCTGCAGCATGGTCATGGTGCCAACAGTGACCTGCAGCATGGTCATGGTGCCAACAGTGACCTGCAGCATGGTCATGGTGCCAACAGTGACCTGCAGCATTGTAACGACCGCTTACCCTGTCGTAATAACCGCGGCCTCTATTGTAATAACCCAATGTTCCCCAGTATTAATCCTGTTATCTTGTGATCTCTCATAATCGTAATATACGCTCTCTGTTGTAATTCTCCGTCTCTTCACTCAATACCCCAGCTTAACACTGTTACAGTCCAGTATGACCCCTCACTGGACTGCCACGTATGTAAGAGGAATATTAAATGAGGAAGATACACCAAGGACAAGGGTTATTAGTTAAAAGAAACAATAACAAAACACATTTACACTGCCACCACCTTCCTGACCAACCATACCTGAATGTGTCAATCACCGATCCCCCCAGGAAGGCAAGGAATCAGTAACCATGGGACTCCGGGTAATATGAATTACAGTAATAAATTTTGGAAAATTAGTTTGTGTAATTTACGTTACTAATTTAAATCCAAGGGCAACTTTAGTATCGATTAATTGTTAGGAGAACCTGGGGGCTTCCAATACAACACCTAAAAATGACAAAGTAGCAAAATATATCAAAGGGGAGTTAAGTGAATACCACTGGACAAGCTATACCATTTATTTTATGAAACATGTAAATTAAGACAATTTGAACACATCACCTATTCTATTTCCCTAGAGGCACAATGGGTATTTACCGAGGACACAAAACTCAAGTGCACTATACCTTAAATACCCGCACCACGGCCAAGATGTTGATGGCTGCCCTCAGCCCCGAGGATACGGGCTTGCGGCCCTGTTCCTAATACACTCCCAAGACACACTAATGAAATTTAGTTTTTCCAACCTATTGCTGGGAAGGATACTCCTCCCACCATCTACTACAGCCCCAGGGCTCCACCCATTATTTTGGCCCTGGCCAACCATTTAACACGTAGGCCTGAGGTCTGGCTCTCTAGGGCCAATAAGGACTTGGCCCTTATCTCAGGCCAATCACCTTCACTGATCTGTCGTGGAAAGCTACATGAATTTCTGAAGATTGAGTCAGCTCTCCCCAGCTAGAGAAGGGGGACAAGGCGCGTCTATGGAGCCCAGACACCTGCGAGCAATGTTTACAAAACTGATAATTTATGTTCAAGCCTGTCTCCTCTAAGATAGGAGTAGGGACATTTGACTCTGCCTCGTATGGGGAAAAGGCCGGTGAGAGGGAAAGAGAGGGGATGAGAGGGGATGGAGAGGGGAACATCTGAGTGGGGAATTGAGTGGGAGAAGCCAAGGTATCCAAGACCACCCTACCCTCAGGTCAACCTCTTGACCCTGACAAATGGGCGACAGGGGGGGGGGGAGAGGAGGAGACGAATGACGGCCAAGGGGAGGGGAGAAGGAAGGAGGAGAGAGGGAGAAGGAAAGGAGGGGAGAAGGGGAGGGAAAAGAGGGGAGAAGGGAGAACCAATGATCTGAGCCCCAGATCATTACAGCATGGTCATGGTGCCAACAGTGACCTGCAGCATGTTCATGGTGCCAACAGTGACCTGCAGCATGGTCATGGTTATAACAGTGACCTGCAGCATGGTCATGATTACAACAGTGACCTGTAGCATGGTCATGGTGCCAACAGTGACCTGCAGCATGGTCATGGTGCCAACAGTGACCTGCAGCATGGTCATGGTGCCAACAGTGACCTGCAGCATGGTCATGGTGCCAACAGTGACCTGCAGCATGGGCATGGTTATAACAGTGACCTGCAGCATGGTCATTATTACAGCAGTGACCTGCAGCATGGTCATGGTGCCAACAGTGACCTGCAGCATGGTCATGGTGCCAACAGTGACCTGCAGCATGGTCATGGTGCCAACAGTGACCTGCAGCATTGTAACGACCGCTTACCCTGTCGTAATAACCGCGGCCTCTATTGTAATAACCCAATGTTCCCCAGTATTAATCCTGTTATCTTGTGATCTCTCATAATCGTAATATACGCTCTCTGTTGTAATTCTCCGTCTCTTCACTCAATACCCCAGCTTAACACTGTTACAGTCCAGTATGACCCCTCACTGGACTGCCACGTATGTAAGAGGAATATTAAATGAGGAAGATACACCAAGGACAAGGGTTATTAGTTAAAAGAAACAATAACAAAACACATTTACACTGCCACCACCTTCCTGACCAACCATACCTGAATGTGTCAATCACCGATCCCCCCAGGAAGGCAAGGAATCAGTAACCATGGGACTCCGGGTAATATGAATTACAGTAATAAATTTTGGAAAATTAGTTTGTGTAATTTACGTTACTAATTTAAATCCAAGGGCAACTTTAGTATCGATTAATTGTTAGGAGAACCTGGGGGCTTCCAATACAACACCTAAAAATGACAAAGTAGCAAAATATATCAAAGGGGAGTTAAGTGAATACCACTGGACAAGCTATACCATTTATTTTATGAAACATGTAAATTAAGACAATTTGAACACATCACCTATTCTATTTCCCTAGAGGCACAATGGGTATTTACCGAGGACACAAAACTCAAGTGCACTATACCTTAAATACCCGCACCACGGCCAAGATGTTGATGGCTGCCCTCAGCCCCGAGGATACGGGCTTGCGGCCCTGTTCCTAATACACTCCCAAGACACACTAATGAAATTTAGTTTTTCCAACCTATTGCTGGGAAGGATACTCCTCCCACCATCTACTACAGCCCCAGGGCTCCACCCATTATTTTGGCCCTGGCCAACCATTTAACACGTAGGCCTGAGGTCTGGCTCTCTAGGGCCAATAAGGACTTGGCCCTTATCTCAGGCCAATCACCTTCACTGATCTGTCGTGGAAAGCTACATGAATTTCTGAAGATTGAGTCAGCTCTCCCCAGCTAGAGAAGGGGGACAAGGCGCGTCTATGGAGCCCAGACACCTGCGAGCAATGTTTACAAAACTGATAATTTATGTTCAAGCCTGTCTCCTCTAAGATAGGAGTAGGGACATTTGACTCTGCCTTGTATGGGGAAAAGGCCGGTGAGAGGGAAAGAGAGGGGATGAGAGGGGATGGAGAGGGGAACATCTGAGTGGGGAATTGAGTGGGAGAAGCCAAGGTATCCAAGACCACCCTACCCTCAGGTCAACCTCTTGACCCTGACAAATGGGCGACAGGGGGGGGGGGGAAGAGGAGGAGACGAATGACGGCCAAGGGGAGGGGAGAAGGAAGGAGGAGAGAGGGAGAAGGAAAGGAGGGGAGAAGGGGAGGGAAAAGAGGGGAGAAGGGAGAACCAATGATCTGAGCCCCAGATCATTACAGCATGGTCATGGTGCCAACAGTGACCTGCAGCATGTTCATGGTGCCAACAGTGACCTGCAGCATGGTCATGGTTATAACAGTGACCTGCAGCATGGTCATGATTACAACAGTGACCTGTAGCATGGTCATGGTGCCAACAGTGACCTGCAGCATGGTCATGGTTATAACAGTGACCTGCAGCATGGTCATGATTACAACAGTGACCTGCAGCATGGTCATGGTGCCAACAGTGACCTGCAGCATGGTCATGGTGCCAACAGTGACCTGCAGCATGGTCATGGTGCCAACAGTGACCTGCAGCATGGTCATGGTGCCAACAGTGACCTGCAGCATGGTCATGGTTATAACAGTGACCTGCAGCATGGTCATGATTACAACAGTGGCCTGCAGCATGGTCATGGTGCCAACAGTGACCTGCAGCATGGTCATGGTGCCAACAGTGACCTGCAGCATGGTCATGGTGCCAACAGTGACCTGCAGCATGGTCATGGTTATAACAGTGACCTGCAGCATGGTCATGATTACAACAGTGGCCTGCAGCATGGTCATGGTGCCAACAGTGACCTGCAGCATGGTCATGGTGCCAACAGTGGCCTGCAGCATGGTCATGGTGCCATCAGTGACCTGCAGCATGGTCATGGTGCCAACAGTGACCTGCAGCATGGTCATGGTGCCAACAGTGACCTGCAGCATGGTCATGGTGCCAACAGTGACCTGCAGCATGGTCATGGTGCCAACAGTGACCTGCAGCATGGTCATGGTGCCAACAGTGACCTGCAGCATGGTCATGGTGCCAACAGTGACCTGCAGCATGGGCATGGTGGCACTTGCCTCGTGTACCAGGCTTTAAGCATCTTTAGTTAGTGTCAGTGATGGTGGTGGGGAGGCGGGCTGAGAGTTACGGACAATCTGATGAGTTTGTCGTTGATTGGATCCTTCTGTAGGAGCCAAGAGAAGTAAAGAATTAATGGTAAGTGTGTGTTTGTGAGTGTGGGAGAGGGGGGGGGATAACACAGTTGGGCTGGGGAGCTTAATCAAACTAAATCCGTGTAAACACTCTATACAAATAAAGGGACCTATTCTATGGAACTTACTTCCTAGCGAATTACAAAGCTGTCCAACCTACGCCTTATTCAAAAGTAACACCAAAAAGTTCCTAATTTCATTGTCATAGTTTCCCATCTAGTGCTTCAAACTCGCACGATATCTCGTGCTATTCAATCCCATATTTGTAGCAAAATTGAGAAACATTAACAAGTACATTGTAAGAAAATTTGACGAAGATTAGTAGGTACATAATAGTAAAATTTGAGGATTATCAACAGATACTTTGTAGCATAATATATGTACCTAAGCCATACAATTCCACCATTGTAATCACTGTCATCATCTTATATCATGGTTGTATTGAACGCATATTTGACTACATTATACCTAGAAATAATCTTCAAATTATGTTATAAAGTACTTGTTGATAATTCTCAAATTTTACTCTAATGTATCTACTAATCTTCGTAAAATTTTGTTACAATGTACTTGTTAATGTTTCTCAATTTTGCTACAAATTACCTACTTAAAATTATCTGTTAGATTGAGGACCTGCCCGGAATGCTATGCGTGTTAGTGACTTTATAAGAATGTAAAAACATCAATGCTATGTACTCTCATAAACCCAATGTACCTTCTTGTATATAAATAAATAAATAAATAGTTCAAGGTAATGTTTGCAGTAGCGGGGAGATGATGGAGAGATAAGGTAAGCTTAAGGGGGGAGGGGGGGTCTTTTCTCAGAGGGTGAAGGAAGGGGGGGGGGGGGTGGGGGCACGCTGTGATCTTAGGTCTTTCTTGATGATGAAAGATAGCTCAGATTTTCCGTGTGTGTGTGTGTGTGTGTATGTGTGTGTACTCACCTAATTGTGCTTGCGGGGGTTGAGCTTTGGCTCTTTGGTCCCGCCTCTCAACTGTCAATCAACTGGTGTACAGGTTCCTGAGCCTACTGGGCTCTATCATATCTACATTTGAAACTGTGTATGGAGTCAGCCTCCACCACATCACTTCCTAGTGCATTCCATTTATTAACTACTCTGACACTGAAAAAATTCTTTCTAACGTCTCTGTGGCTCATCTGGGTACTAAGTGTCCACCTGTGTCCCCTTGTTCGTGTCCCACCCGTGCTGAAGAGTTTGTCTTTGTCCATCCTGTCAATTCCCCTGAAAATTTTGTAGGTGGTTATCATGTCTCCCCATACTCTTCTGCTTTCCAGGGATGTGAGGTTCAGCTCCTTTAGCCTTTCCTCTTAGCTCATTCCTCTCAGTTCCGGGACGAGCCTGGTGGCATACCGCTGAATCTTTTCTAACTTTGTCTTGTGTTTAACTAGGTATGGACTCCAGGCTGGAGCTGCATACTCCAGGATTGGTCTTACATAAATGTGTGTGTGTGTATGGGACCCAATGATCCTTTTTCTGCAAAGTTAAAAATCTAATGCCCGTTCTGTGGGCAGTTAAGGGCCCAGTACCTATTCGGTGAGTGGTGCAGGACTGAATACCCATCCTGTGACTGGTGGAGATGTTCGTACCCATCCTGTGAGAGAGAGGGGGAGAGAGAGAGAGAGAGAGAGAGAGAGAGAGAGAGAGAGAGAGAGAGAGAGAGAGAGAGAGAGAGAGAGAGAGAGAGAGAGAGAGAGAGAGAGAGAGAGAGAGAGAGAGAGAGAGAGAGAGAGACAGAGAGAGAGAGAGATAGAGATAGAGATAGAGATAGAGATAGAGAGATAGAGAGATAGAGAGATAGAGAGATAGAGAGATAGAGAGATAGAGAGAGAGAGAGAGAGAGAGAGAGAGAGAGAGAGAGAGAGAGAGAGAGGGGGGGGGGTACAGGGGCTTCGTGGTTGAGTGGACAGCGCTTGGGCGTCGTAGTCATAATGGCCCAGGTTCGATTCCCGGCCGAGGCAGAAACAAATGGCCCGAGTTTCTTTCACCCTGTTGCCCCTATTCACCTAGCAGTAAATAGGTACCTGGGAGTTAGACAGCTGCTACGGGCTGCTTCCTGGGGATGTGTGCGCGCGTGTTAGAAATATATGAAGTAGATTTAATAGAGGAAATATAGATTATAGATTGGTTATAAAAGCGGGGTCCAAGAGCTAATAGTTCGATTCTGCAGACAAACAAAATAGTAAACCCCCACACAGTGAAGAGTCACACCAACGATACTGCGGTTGAAGGATCACTGCCAGAAACAGATTGGGGATTTAAGTGAGAAATTTAAAAGCAAGATGTCCAGAATTGGAGAACTACAAACTCTCTGAACCAGGGAGGTGACAACTGAAGAGAGACGGTACCAGGAAAGGATGGTGAAATAGTACGTGGAAGCTAAAAACTTTTGGCAGAAGGAAATGGAGAAAATGAGAAAAACTTAGGAGAAAAAAATACAGGAGATAATGCAAAATGGGAACACAAAATAAGAAAATTGGCAGAAGACATGAACAAAGCCCAAACGAAGGAGACAGATAAATGTTGTATTGTGCCAGGAGAGGCTACCAACCATTGAGGCTAAACTTGAACCCTGTAAATGGCACCACATGGGCTCTAGTAGTCAGTAGTAACTGAGCTATGATGAAAGACAGAGAGAACTAGACCTTACCACACTGGAGGAAAGGTGAGATAGGGGGACATGATAACATATAAGATACTAAGGAAAAATTAACAAAGTAAACAAAATAGCGTTGTTCAACCCTAGGAACAGCAGAACGAGGGGTCATAGATGGAAACTACAGACACAAATGAGTCAGACATCAGGAAGAACTTTTTCAGTACTAGAGCTGCCAGTAAATGGAACAGGTTAGATGTATTATTAGTCGTTGAAGCTAATTCGATTCAAAACTTTAAATGTAAATACGATAAAAGCGTGAAATGAATCACTGTATTAATCTAAGAACGTTTGGAAGGTGGGTCCAGTAGGCTCGACCCTGCAAGCACATCTAGGTGAGCACGCGCACACACACACACACACACACACACAGGGGGGGCCGGTGGCCGAACGGACAGCACGCTGTACACGTGATCCTGTGGTCCCGGGTTCGATCCCGGGCGCCGGCGAGAAACAATGGGCAGCGTTTCTTTCACCCTATGCCCCTGTTACCTAGCCGGAAATAGGTATACCTGGGAGTCAGTCAGCTGTCACGGGCTGCTTCCTGGTGTGTGTGTGTGGGGGGGGGGGAAGGAGAAAAAAAAATACTGTAGTAGTTAGTAACAGTTGATTGACAGTTGAGAGGCGGGCCGAAAGAGCAGAGCTCAACCCCCGCAATCACAACTAGGTGAATACACACGTTCTCGCAACCGAGCAGATGATGGTCTGGGGTCGTAGTCCTAAGACCCCGGGCTCGATTTCCGGTCGAGGCTGAAATTAATGTGGCGTCTTGCACCTGATGCCTCTGTTCACCTACAATAAACGGAAACCTTGAAGATACTACGGGCTGCATCCTGGGACTGTGTGGGTGTATTGGAGTGTTATGTTAAAGGAAAAATTGATCGAGAATTAGTTCATTTTCAAAGTCAGCTTCCAGACACGTTTTCTCTTCCCTCAGAAAACCCACCGTTTTTGGGAAAAACAGTGTTCTTTAGATAACCGACGGTTAGAAAGGCGGCGTCCAGGAGCTAACATCTCCATCCTGCACACAAACTTGATGCGGTACCCGGCTGCACCGGGTCTCTCTTC
Organism: Procambarus clarkii; assembly: GCF_040958095.1. Lineage (NCBI taxonomy): Eukaryota > Metazoa > Arthropoda > Malacostraca > Decapoda > Cambaridae > Procambarus > Procambarus clarkii. Next base: position 38,469,881 of record NC_091159.1, on the reverse strand, counting down.
ACTTCTCACGTCTCTTCTCTCCACCTTTCTCACGCAACATCCCCCGATCCTTCCCCGCCTCTCTAACACACCTTTTTCCCATCACATTCTCACGTGTGTGTGTCCGAGGTGTGGTACCTGGTATATATCAGAGAGATATATTGACAGATATATATATAGTAACATATTCAGTCTCCGTGGTGTAGTGGTAAGACACTCGCCTGGCGTTCCGCGAGCGCTATGTCATGGGTTCGTATCCTGGCCGGGGAGGATTTACTGGGCGCAATTCCTTAACTGTAGCCTCTGTTTAACGCAACAGTAAAATGTGTACTTGGATGAAAAAACGATTCTTCGCGGCAGGGGATCGTATTCCAGGGACCATAGGATTAAGGACTTGCCCGAAACGCTACGCGTACTAGTGGCTGTACAAGAATGTAACAACTCTTGTATATATCTCAAAAAAAAACAAAAAACAAAAAATATTCTACAGTACCTGGAAAACCCTTGAGAGTAAAAGGTTAGTCGACGTCCGATTACAAAAACTAAATTAATTTGTAAACAAAAAACGGTATGAATGAGACGGCCCAATTCATAACTGGAAGAGAGACATGGTCGAGGTGTGGTACTGACGTCTTCCTATACCTGCTCCGGCTACTGGAAATGATCAGTAAGAAACACTGACTTAGAGTTAACCAATAAGCTGTGCTGGCAACACTGGATGTTTACACTGGAGACAATACAGGGAATTCCGGAGACGTTCTCCTGTTGGGGTTATGGTGTTCACTCCTGCTGTGTTCCCTGTGTTCGTTCTCGTTCTCGTTTTCTCTCTCTCCTGATGTGTTCCAGGGAGCTCTCTCTCCCCTGATGTGTTCCAGGGAGCTCTCTCTCCTGCTGTGTTCCAGGGAGCTCTCTCTCCTGATGGGTTCCAGGGAGCTCTCTCTCCACTGATGTGTTCCAGGGAGCTCTCTCTCCACTAATGTGTTCCAGGGAGCTCTCTCTCCACTGATGTGTTCCAGGGAGCTCTCTCTCCACTGATGTGTTCCAGGGAGCTCTCTCTCCACTGGTGTGTTCCAGGGAGCTCTCTGTCCACTGATGTGTTCTAGGGAGCTCTCTCTCTCCTGCTGTGTTCCAGGGAGCTCTCTCTCTCCTGCTGTGTTCCAGGAAGCTCGCTCTCTCCTGCTGTGTTCCAGGGAGCTCTCTCTCTCCTGCTGTGTTCTAGGAAGCTCTCTCTCTCCCTTCCTGTGTTCTAGGGAGCTCTCTCTCCCCTGCTGTGTTCCAGGGAGCTCTCTCCTGCTGTGTTCCAGGGAGCTCTCACTCTCTCCTGCTGTGTTCCAGGGAGCTCTCACTCTCTCCTGCTGTACTCACCTAGTTGTGTTTGCGGGGGTTGAGCTCTGGCTCTTTGGTCCTGCCTCTCAACCGTCAATCAACAGGTGTACAGGTTCCTGAGCCTATCGGGCTCTATCATATCTACACTTGAAACTGTGTATGGATTCAGCCTCCACCACATCACTTCCTAATGTATTCCATTTTTCAACCACTCTGACACTAAAAAAGTTCTTTCTAATATCTCTGTGGCTCATTTGGGCACTCTGTTTCCACCTGTGTCCCCTTGTGCGTGTGCCCCTTGTGTTAAATAGCCTGTCTTTATCTACCCTATCAATTCCCTTCAGAATCTTGAATGTGGTGATCATGTCCCCACTAACTCTTCTGTCTTCCAGCGAAGTGAGGTTGAATTCCCGTAGTCTCTCCTCGTAGCTCATACCTCTCAGCTCGGGTTCTAGTCTGGTGGCAAACCTTTGAACCTTTTCCAGTTTAATCTTATCCTTGACTAGATATGGACTCCATGCTGGGGCTGCATACTCCAGGATTGGCCTGACATACGTGGTATACAAAGTTCTGAATGATTCTTTACACAAGTTTCTGAATGCCGTTCGTATGTTGGCCAGCCTGGTATATGCCGCTGATGTTATCCTCTTGATATGGGCTGCAGGAAACGGGTCTGGCGTGATATCAACCCCCAAGTCTTTTTCTTTCTCCGACTCCTGAAGAATTTCCTCTCCCAGATGATACCTTGTATCTGGCCTCCTGCTCCCTACACCTATCTTCATTACATTACATTTGGTTGGGTTAAACTCTAACAACCATTTGTTCGACCATTCCTTCAGCTTGTCTAGGTCTTCTTGAAGCCTCAAACAGTCCTCTTCTGTCTTAATTCTTCTCATAATTTTGGCATCGTCTGCAAACATTGAGAGAAATGAATCTATACCCTCCGGGAGATCATTTACATATATCAGAAACAAGATAGGACCGAGTACAGAGCCCTGTGGGACTCCACTGGTGACTTCACACCAATCGGAGGTCTCACCCCTCACCGTAACTCTCTGCTTCCTATTGCTTAGGTACTCCCTTATCCACTGGAGCACCTTACCAGCTACACCTGCCTGTCTCTCCAGCTTATGTACCAGCCTCTTATGCGGTACTGTGTCAAAGGCTATCCGACAATCCAAGAAAATACAGTCCGCCCAGCCCTCTCTCTCTTGCTTAATCTTTGTCACCTGGTCGTAGAATTCTGTTAAGCCAGTCAGGCAAGATTTACCCACCCTGAACCCATGTCGGCGATTTGTCACGAAGTCCCTTCTCTCCAGATGTGCTACCAGGTTTTTTCTCACGATCTTCTCCATTAACTTGCATGGTATACAAGTCAAGGACACTGGCCTGTAGTTCAGTGCCTCTTGCCTGTCGCCCTTTTTGTATACATTGGGACCACATTCGCCGTCTTCCATATTTCTGGTAGGTCTCCCGTCTCCAGTGACCTACTATACACTATGGAGAGTGGCAAGCAAAGTGCCTCTGCACACTCTTTCAGTACCCATGGCAAGATCCCGTCTGGACCAACAGCCTTTCTAACATCCAGATGTGTTTCAGGGAGCTCTCACACTCTCCTGCTGTGTTCCAGGGAGCTCTCACTCTCTCCTGCTGTGTTCCAGGAGAGCTCTCACTCTCTCCTGCAGTGTTCCAAGGAGCTCTCACTCTCTCCTGCTGTGTTCCAAGGAGCTCTCACTCTCTCCTGCTGTGTTCCAGGGAGCTCTCACTCTCTCCTGCTGTGTTCCAAGGAGCTCTCACTCTCTCCTGCTGTGTTCCAAGGAGCTCTCACTCTCTCCTGCTGTGTTCCAAGGAGCTCTGAATCTCTCATGCTGTGTTTCAGGAGAGCTCTCACTCTCTCCTGCTGTGTTTCAGGAGAGCTCTCACTCTCTCCTGCTGTGTTCCATGGAGCTCTCACTCTCTCCTGCTGTGTTCCAGGGAGCTCTCACTCTCTCCTGCTGTGTTCCAGGGAGCTCTCACTCTTTCCTGCTGTGTTCCAGGGAACTCTCTCTCGCTACCTCCTGCTGTGTTCAAGGGAGCTCTCTCTCTCTCTGTTGAGGCTTGGGGTTTCCTTCCACAAGTCACCTTTGGTCTACCTCTGTTGGTCTTTATACATTAACTAGAGCTATATGACAAAACACGTATGTTCTTACACTGTTAGAGAGTCATAACAAATATATAAATGCAACAGCTTTCTTTGGTCCAGTAATTTAAGAAATTCAATGTATTAATTGGTATGAAGAAATTATGATGTATTACTGTATGCATGGATGAAGACAGGATGACATGTTGCATACAAATTAAGAGAAAAATTAGATGAAAGAAGACCATCCATTAAACTAAAAGCCTGGTGAAAGTGGGTGTTCATCAGGGACTGAACACTTGCAGAGGACTAATTTTAAGGAAAAATACCGTATCACAAAAGTTTTTTTTTTTTTGGGGGGGGGGGGGGGGAATAGAAGGGTGTATTAGCCCATTCTTGCAAGCATTTTCAGTGTCAAGAAAATGTCATACTTAAGTGCCTTACCCTAACCTACCAAAGAACCCACGAACAGAAAATGGGACATTATATAAAGTTTATGAGCCACTACTGCTTTTTAGTACAAACATTTTGGCCTTGGGTAAAGTATACAATAAATTGCAATGTGCTATTAGGAGGACGGGTTAAAGTATTACGATTAGTGTTATTAATTTTGGCACGATCAGCCAACCCATCCTCTCATCTAATACACGTTATGGTAACCAATGTTACAGACAACAAAATATTAGAAGTAGTATGTATTCTATGCACTGTTGGTTAAACTAGGTCAGTGGCTTGGTTTTGTGCATTCTGGTCAGGTTAGGATGGATTTAGTGAGGTGTGGCAAACCATGAGAATGGCCTCAGTCACTGCACACACATTTTCCTATATGGCAAGAAAAAAAATTATAATTTTTTTAAATTATAAAAATATAAAATATAATATTGTAGAGTAATATAATAATAATACTGTAATAATAATAATAATTATAATAATAATAAGTGGCAGGAGAGGGTTGCCAACATCATTTGCCACTATTCTTTGCCACTAATCCCAACCTGCCCATGGTGGGCATGTACCCAATAGCAATTACCAGGAAAATTTGGGTGAATTTATCCCAAAGTGTCTGGCCTCCAACCTTGGGCAGACATTCCCACTTAGATTCCCACACACACACACACACACACACACACACACACACACACACACACACACGCACGCACGCACGCACGCACGCACGCACGCACGCACGCACGCACACACACACACACACACACACGCACGCACGCACGCACGCACGCACGCACGCACGCACGCACGCACGCACGCACACACACACACACACACACACACGCACGCACACGCACACACACACACACACACAGAAGAGGCAGACAAGAGGAGCTCCAGCATATTTCAATAATCCTAAGTATTGTAGTACAGGATGATGATAGTGAGTGGTGTCCCAGAGAACATAAAGGTATAGTGCTTTTGAAAAATAGGTGAGATAACAGGAATGTGCCAAGGGAAGTGAAATAGTGGATGAGAAAAAGTTACCCCTAGTGTTTCCAGTGCAGAAAACAACATTCAAGATGGCCGCCGGCAAGAGGAAATACAAAACAGAGCTTGGTTTTGCTGGATTCAGTGAAGAAAGCAAAGAAGAAAGAAACCAGTCTATACAACAAGGTGGTAAATTAGATATAAATATCTGCAGCCAGGTTTAACTAACATGCCTAACCACCCCCATGAAAATAGAAAACAGGTAAATGATAATGAAAATTAATGAATCAGAAATTGTATAGACCACATAAAGATGAGAGAAAGAAATTGTTAATAAGAGAAAAAGAAATGGAATTTTTTCCATTGAATGAAATGGAAATAAAAAGAAATGAGAATTTTTTAGGTGCATAGGATTTATAAAAAAAAAATCATAAACTAATCTAAAAATGAGGTAAATGGAAACATGCAGATTAAAAGTTCCAATGACGTGGCTGAAATATGTTGACCAAACCACACACTAGAAATTGAAGAGACAATGATGTTTTGGTCCATCCTGAACCATTATCAAGTTGATTAAAATGGAAACAGATAATGGAGAAAGAATACACATAGCAGAGAGAAGAGGCACGAACTACTGTACAGTACAGACAGTTGTCGTAATGGTAAGAACAACACATCAGATATTAATATATTTGCTTTCATATGTAGATGTCTCACCGCTATTTGCAAGAATCACAGAAAGGTTGTGACTTCATGCCACTCTTTAAAGACTTAAAATACAATATAATACATGTAATGTTTTACAGATAATAACTTTTAAAATGAAGAACTATTTTATTATCAGGTTATTGTAATACAATTTAATCCCTGTGTATTTTGCCATGGTTTGGCTAAACTGGAAATGTTTAAATACTAATAACTCCACCTTTTTTACAGCCGAGTACATACATTATGGCTAAAACGTTACTATGCCACCAAGAAGTCTGGCTACCTTTCTCTGCCACCTTAGAATACCACTACAGTACAGTATATTGTATTTAAAAAAAAAAATCTTAAGTACTAATGATAACATTGGCATCAATACTGTACATATTATACAATATTTACAATATGGGGTGAAGAATGACACCAGATCTTCTCTCCTGTTTAACCATAGACATGTTAAACTTCAGTAAATAAGGTTAAAAGTGAAGAGTGTTTTCCTTGATCACCAACTGTAGTTGTACATATTATCTCAACTTTTAAATTAACTAATCACAAAGTTATTTCATAAACAGAAAACAAAAAATCTGCAAAAAAAAAAAAAAAAAAAAAAAAAAAAAAAAAAAAAAAAATGGAGAAATCAATTTACATGTAGAGTGCAACCCTGATTATAAAAATTAATTGGCACCAGTGCTTGGAAAACTAAAATTCTAGACAAGACACATATTTGTTATAAATATGTGTCACATATTTGTTATAAATATGTGTCACATATTTGTTATAAATATGTGCCAAAAATAACTGAAACGGTGTTTAAAAAGGAATGCACCACTATATATGTAACAAACTAATTAAATCGTCGTGTTATTTGGTATAAATAAGTGTCTGCCACCACTGATTCATATCGAGACTTCTCGGACAACGAAGATGGCCCTCCACTTAGTGGATATTATTCTGTAAAAGGGGGGATGGGGGGGTGAGGAATCTGAATCACCTCTCCAGAAAATCAAAGAATACAAATAATAGGGGTCCCACAGAATATTTTTTTACAACCACAATAACCGAGAATCTAAGGAGAAACTCGTTCAGAAAATGAATCGACGCATAAATAGTACGGGTATTTGATAAGTACCCAGTATTTACAAGTATTTATCATATTTGATAAGTATTTAATTAACTTACAATCCAAGAGCTTCTTATTAAAGATGACATAGAAAAAATTCCTGAGTTAAAAATAAATTCACATCTTCTAGAAAACCTTCAAGTGGCTTAAGGTAATTGATATCAAAATAATTTCTTTTAATACAAAATTGCCATCTGAAATTGCTATGAAACTTCATAAATTACAGACAAACAACACACAAATCTGAAAATAAAAGAATTAGCAATGTTTAGGTCCATCCTGGTCCATTATCAAGTTGTGTAATAAAAAAAAAATTGAAAGAGAAAATCAATTTATAAGGCAAGATAGCGAGATATTCCCATACTTCAACCCCTATTCCTTACTTTACCTAATCCCATATGTCATCTGTTTTCTACACTTCAAACCTATTCCTATACATCTCATCTTACTCATATTTTTCAACCATCTTGCCTATTATCTTACTCTCTTATTCTATAAAGTGACTTTCTCCACAACTTTTTATTTTATTTTATTTATTTATTTATTTTTTTTTTTTACACAATTTTGATAATGGTCCAGAATGGACTAAAAACATTGTTAATTCTTTTAATCTCAGATCTGTGGGTTAAGTGTCTAATTTTCACCCAGGTTATTCTTACTGATTTCCTTTACAAATTTCAATTTGGATATAATATAAAACATTAAATATGTTATACTTTTGAATATATAGCAGTCACGCACTAGTCATGATATACTTCATGACTAGTACCCAGAGACCATACAAACCAACTACAGTAGTTCTTTCTTGCCTATCAAGCATAGTTTATGAGCACACACATATCTGGGACAATAGTAAATAAATGCACAGCTACAATGCCTGCTTCACCAATATTTTATACTGCCTAATAAAATTAGCAAAATCACACATTAAATTTATAACAAAATAAATTGTAACATGTGTTAAATGTTCTATAACCTAATTATAAATGCACCACTGAGTATACACTAATGCATAAGTAGTCCAAATTTAGGAGACAACTCCTAATGTTAAAAGTATAAATTAGTGAAAAACTCTCATTTATCTCTCTCTCTTTGATATATATACATATATATTATATATTATATATTATATATATATATATATATATTATATATTACATATATATATATGTATATATATGTGGAAAATCCACAAAGAAATGGGAAAGGAAGATGAACATTCGGCTGTTTAAAGCCGTTCTCAACATCAGTCTGGTGTCGACAACGGCTTTAAACAGTCAAAACGTTCATCTTCCTTTCCCATTTCTTTGTGGATTTTCTGCATACAAATGATCAGTGTTTCGTGATTGTCTATTGCATATGTATGTACGTATGTGTATATGTGTGTGTATATGTGTGTGTGTGTATGTGTAAATCACGAAAATTAACATGTGATGAAAAATTTGACAGTGCCAGACCACGAAGGGAGTATTGAAACAGGAATTTCCTTAACATTTTCACCCACCGATGACTAAGCATGGAGTCAAAAGTTTACTAGTTCAATACCCACTGATGACTAAGGATGGCGTCAACAATTAAAAACATTTGGTTTTGTGAAAACCGCGGTTTTGGACATTATATGCATAAACACTTGTAGGGATTTTCATTGCGAAGACATTGATACCAAAATGAAAGACCTAGGACGAGAATTGAGGTAATAAAGTTGAAAAGAGTAAACACATGTTATTGCTCTCTATTAGTGCTCACTGGGTTAATGCATCACCACTTTTCTCTGTTTGCTGTGGGTGGTACATCGGGATTTTGGAATTTATATTTACATATACACCTGTAGGGAATTCTATTGCAAACACAATGATACAAAAATGAAAGACCTAAGACGAGAATTGAGGTGACCAAAGTGAAAAAAGTGCACACATTTCATTGCTCATTGCTCCCGGGTAACGCTCTCTCACTTTGTCTGCTTTGTGCGGGTGGTAGGCCGGGCTTTGGGACTTCACATGCATTTAATCGTGTAGAGAATTCTATTGCGAATACATTGATATCAAATTGGGAAACCTAGGATGAGAATTAAGGTGACAAAGTTGAAAAGAACATACACTTCTCAGTATTACCGCTCTCTCTAATGGATGGCCCGGCGCTCCTCCCTGCTCTCATCACCTGCTTTCATCACATCGGCGGGTAGAGCGCGCTACGGGTTTTGACAATATATGCACATGTACTCCTGTTGGGAATTTTATTGCGAACACAATGATATCAAAATGAAAGACCTAGGACGAAAATTGAGGTGACCAAAGTGAAAGCAGAGAACACATGTTATCGCTCTAGTGCGTTTCCGGGGTAACTTTATGTTTGCTGCGGGTGGTAAGCCGGGCTTTTTGAGTTTATTTGCTATGAGTTCTGTAGAACATTCTATTGCAAACACATTGATACAAAATTGAAAAACCTAGGACGAGAATTAAGGTGACAAAGTTGAAAAGGATCTACACTTTTCAGTATTACCACACACTCCCGCGAGCTCCCGCGGAACATCCAAAACCACTAGGGTAGGAGAAATGCTCGCTGGCCCAAAGCGCGAAAGTGTTAAGTACTTTCGTATTTAATAATACATCATCAGAAGGGTCTGAAGATGTATTATTAGATACAAAAGTACTTTAGGAAATTCCTGTTTCAATTCTTCCTTCGCGGTCTGACACTCATATTATATTATATTATATTATTTTTATTATATATATATATATATATATATATATATATATATATATATATATATATATATATATATCTTTCTCTGCTCTGTCATGTATATACTGGATATATATATGTGTGTGCGTGTGTGTGTCAGTGTGTGTAAATACCTAAATGTAATTACAGTACCTAAGTGTAGTTACAGGATAAGAGCTACGCTCATGGTGTCCCGTCTTCCCAGTACTCTTTGTCGTATAACGCTTTGAAACTATTGCCGGTTTTGGCCTCCACCACCTTCTCACTTAACTTGTTCCAACCGTCTACTACTCTGTTTGCAAAAGTAAACTTTCTAATGTTTTTGGCACCTTTGTTTCCTTAGCCTGAATCTGTGTCTTCTTGTTCGTGAAGTTGCTGGTTTCAGGAATTCCTCTTTGTTAATTTGGTCAATTTCTGTTATTATTTTGTAAATGTGATCATATCACCTCTTTTTCTTCTATCTTTTAGTTTTGGCATATTTAACACCTCTAGCCTATCTTCATAACTATTGTTTTTCAGTTCAGAAGCTATTTTATAGCATGCCTTTGTATTTTTCCAGTTTATTCATTTGCTTCTTGGGATACGGGCACCATACAACTGCTGCATATTCCAACTTTGGTCTCACAAAGGCTGTAAACAATTTCTTTAGTATTTCACCTTCCATGTATTTAGAAGCAATTATGAAACTGGAAAGCGTAGCATAGGCTCCTCACACAATGTTCTTTATGTGATCATGAGTATTTATTAGGGGGTTCTAATAAATACTCTGAATACTTTCGCTGACAACAAAAGCTTCACTTCGGAAGATAGCTTTACTAGGAAAATTATTCTGAGTGAATTAAAATTAGATCGCAATAAATAGATGAATGAAAGCAGTCCCATTAGCCACATTCCTTGGGGTAGGGAGAGGGTTACAAGGAATGCCATCAAGATGAACACTTCTCTTAATAACAACTCCAGTTCTCAGAATAGCAGGATTACAGAAAGGACACATGACCACAATTCCATAGAAGACATTACTGCAGGTACACTGGCAGTCAGGAATAGAGGTGACATGGTCAGGAGGTCAAGAAGGATAAGAAAATCGGCCCAGGGTAGCAGCCTCATTAGACACTGAGATGTAAGTCTCATCCCAACCACACACTCTCAGACCTTGACAAAGCACTCACGAGAGTGTAAAAGACTTGGTGTGAATTCTTTACGTAAATTTCACAAATACACAAGTGTGGGTTTTATGTTATTATGTCTGTGAGAAGACATTACCATTACTCATATGATATTTATCCACATTAAATTCAATTTGCCAAGTGGTGATCCATACATTTACTTTGTCCAGGTCTTCTTGAAGGGCAAGACAATTGTTTATCTTCCTTAGTATCTTAGCAGCATCAGTGACCATATTCATATAATTCTGCAATCCTTCTGGTAGGTTATTTATGTAGACAATGAATATTACTGGTGCAAGAACTGAACCCTGTGGTATTCTGTTCGTGATATTTCTCCAGTCCGATACATTCTCTCTGATTAATGCCCTCATTTTTCTGTCGGTAATAATTTTTCATCCGTGTTGGAAGCCTCCCTGTCGCTCCTCTAATATGTTCCAGTTTCCAGAACAACCTCTCATGTGGAACTTTGTTGAAAGCTTTTTTTTTTTTTAGGTCCAGATAAATGCAGTTAACTCCACCTTCTCTTTCCTGTACAATTGCTGTGGCTTTCCATAGAAGCTAAGTAAATTCGTTACACAAGATCCTTTAAATCGAAAACCTTACTCTGTCTGTTACTACAGAATATCTTTTTTCCCCAGGTATTCTACCCATTTGCTTTTAATTATTTTTTCCAATATTTGAACTACTACACTTGTCAATGATACTGGTCTACAATTAAGAGGGTCTTTCCTGCTGTCACTTTTATAGATTGGAACTATGTTAACCTTCTTCCATATATCTGCCTGGATTCCTGTACACAACGATGACTGAAAAGTCAGTTGAAGTGGAATGCTGAGCTCGGGTGCACAATCTCTCAGAACCCAAGGTAAAACTTCATCTAGGCCAACTGCTTTGTTCCTAACTTAGCTCCTTCAGCAAGTTTTCCCACTTTGTCTCTTGATGCCTCTATGTTGTGTCTGGTGCTCTGACAATTTCATTTTTCACAAACACATTTTGGAACTGTTCATTTAATGTTTCACACATTTCCTTTTCATGTCCCATTTTTAACCTCTGAATTTTAGCCTTTACCTGCACTTTGCTTTTAATGAATTTATTTAATAGTTCTGGTTCTGTTTTACATTTGTCCACTATTCCTTTATCGAGAATGCTCTCTGCCTCTCTCCTCACTGCCGTGTAGTTGTTTATACCTTCTTTGTATTACTGGTATGTTCGAAGATTTGACCTCTTCCTATATTTATTATATTTTGTGTCTTTTGGTCTCTGGCCCTCTTGCAATTTCTACTGAACCAGTCCTGTTTTCTAGTTCTGCATCTCTGTTTTGGTATAAATTTGTTTGTGCCTTTATAATATATTTTCACAAAACTCGACATACCTCTCATTTACTTCCTTGCCTAAGAAAGTGTTGTACCTGGATGGGGTTTTGGGATTTCTTCTACTCCCCTTCTCCCTACTCCTACTCCTGCCTTGTGAGAGCTTGGTCCAACAGACTGTTGCTTGGAGCGGCCCACAGGCCCACATATCCACTACAGCCCAGTCGGTCCAGCACATCTTGCAGAAAATTATCCAGCTTCTTCTAGAAGACTTCTAATTACAGTGGGTGTGTGTGAGTGTAATTGCCTAAGTAATTACCTAAGTGTAGTTACAGGATGAGAGCTATGCTCGTGGTGTCCTGTCTTCCCAGCACTCTTTGACATATAAGGCAGTGAATCTACTGACAGTTTTGGCCTCCACAACTTCCTCGCTTAACTTGTTTTAACCGTCTTCCACTCCGATTGCAAAATAAAACTTTTGAACATTTTAGTCAGCACCTTTGTTTCTGTCTTAACTTGAGGTTATCTTCAGATAGTTTTGGGGCATCCCCATGGCCCAGTCCTTGACCAGGCCTCCTTTTTGTTATACACCCCCAGGAAGCAGCTTGTAGCAGCTGTCTAACTCCCAGGTACCTATTTACTACTAGATAACAGGGGCATCAGAGTGAAAGAAACTCTGCCCATTTGTTTCCGCCTCCACCGGGGATTGAACCCAGAACCTCAGGACTACGAATCCAAATTTTTATATCACATATCATAAAGGTTATCAAGGAAGAAACATTATTAGAAAATAAATTACATTAATTTAAATAATATCTTGCACTGCCAAAGCATAGCTAGGCTTCAGTTCTCTTGTATTTGGAAGAAAAAAATTAGTTTTGGAATCCCATTAATATCACGTATCCTTGGTAGAATTGATGAGCATTTAAAGTATATCAGATGGCATGATTAAATAATCATGGCATAATTTAGAGATACAAATTATTGGATATATATATTGTACAATCTATTGGATATATATAGTACGGAGATTCTATCAAATATTTAATATCCTTACTTTAAAATTATTAATGAATCTGATTAATGCACATGCCAAAAATATAATACTGTCATACAAATCTAAATTTTTGTGGTTCTTCTTTCATTACAAAAAAATACTATACCAGCTATTTTCCTTTATATTGCTCTACCAGGTAAATTGTGACAAAAACTTGGCATAACGCAGCCCACACACAGATGATGACGATCCAAGCAGAGTGCTGGAGTGGTGCAGAAAAAGGGTTCTTCACTCCCATACCAATGTGCCGTAGAGTCATCTTACGGGCATAGTAAACTAGAGTGGCTGGTACGACATACTGCAAGAAGATATTGGCTTTAAATATACATGAAAAGTGTTATTTTGGGCAGATTTTCTCGGCTACTCCTACGGTAAGTTCCTGCTGTTATGCTGGACAACGAATCGTGCCGTCAGCCAGAATGACACTTCAGCACACAAGCATCACAGTAAACTTTCCAAACATTTCTGAAGAGTCATAATGGTACACTACTTGAGAGCCCTAGAGATCAACTAACTAAATTCAGCGATAAAAGGCTTAAAATCTCATTCAATGCCTTTACAAGTCTTCTTTGGTATCTCTGGGATCATGAAATACTTTTAACAACTGGTTGGCTCATTTGACTGCCTATCCATTCCACTACCAGGTGGCAGCAGCTTAGTCACAAAACAATCCACCTCACTGAAACCTGTCAAAGTATTCCTGATAGAAAGAATTTGCAAATACCAAATGAAAGTACCATGGTCAACAGAGAGGCCGTCTGCTAAGAAAGGCACTTTTTGTATATTAATATACACTGAAAATTATTTAGTGCAATGAGGTGACCTGAACCAGCTTTCTAGTGAATCCTACACGCCTACATTATTTAATCATTCAATCTATCGTTCATTTATTTATTATTCTACAATCATTCATTTATTTATCATTCTACAATCATTCATTATTTAAAGACTGTGTTACCTTTAAGAAACATTTTTTCATTATCTAAATGAAAAATGCTCCTAGAAATTTGAAAGAAAAGTTAAACTTTAATTCACGTATGAGCCATTTGCAATGAGTGAATGACAACAACACCAGAGCCCTGTGATAATGCACCACTGCCGGGTGTGCCGCCCTGGTGGCCTGATTCGGCAACACAAAACATCACATCCAGTAACACAAGTTTCATATCCTGTATAGCATTCTCTTGCTCAAAATATACAGTATACAGCTGATCTTATAGGTAAGAGTTGGAGTACAAAATCCACTTTAAAACATCTTTCAATAAATGTTTGATGAAACCATACTAAAATAGTTTTTGTAAAATATTCTTGTAAAATAGGGGTGCGACCTATGCGAGGGCATCTTTTACGCCAGCAAATACGCTAAGCAGATTTGTTACACAGGATCTTCCTGTTCGAAAACCATACTGTCTGTTCGTTATTACGTCACTACTCCCCAGGTGTTCTACCCATTTGGTTTTAAAAAATATTTCTAGTGTTTTGCCTACCACACTTGTTAATGGTATGGGTCTATAAATTAGAGGTTCTTCTCAGCTACCATTTTTATAGATTGAAACTATGCTTGCCTTTTTCCTTGTCTGCTAAGATTCCTGTGCACAAGGATGTCTAGAATATGATTTGGAGTGGAAATCTCAGCTCAGTTGCACATTCTCGCAGCACCTAAGGTGAACCTCCATTAGGTCCAATCCGCCAAACCCATGACGAAACTACGACGTTGCTACAATGTTCCCACAAGGTTTAACACCTTCTAACAATTGTAACAACCAATATAGCAAGCTGTAACAATGTTCTAACAAGTCACAAAAACGTTATAACGATATGTAACAACTTTACTACAAGTTGTAACAAGGGAATCATAGGGACCGTTACGTTGTGTGTTTGCAGGGAACTGCTTTATTTCTCCCTCCCCCAGAGTAATTTTTCCACTTCGTCTTGAGATACAACTATGTATTCTATGATGTATTCTGGAATTGGCATTGGGTCCAGCTCTCTGAAATCCTCATTTTGTACAACACACATTTAGAACTGTTCATTTAGTATTCCACACATTTCTACATTCCCAGTAATCCTGTTCCCCATTCTCAATCTCTGGATTTTATCCTTTACATGTAGTTTGCTTCTAATAAATTTATAGAAAAGGCCTGGATCTGTTTTACATTTGTCTGCTATCCCTTTCTCAAAGTTCATTTCTGCCTCTCTCCTCACTGCTGTGTATTTGTTTCTTGATTGCTTGTAGTGCTGGTATGTTTGAGTTAGACTTCTTCCTATATTGAACCCATTTTCTTGTTTTTTCCTCACTGGCCCTCTCACAATTTGTGTTGAACCAATCCTGTTTTCTGGTTCTGCATCTCTATTTTGATATGAATGTTTGTGTGCCTTCATCATATATTTCACAAAAATTTGACATACATCTCATTACTTCCTTGCCTAGCAACAAGTCTGTTCAATTAAATTTATTCATGAATTTTCCAAGTTCCTTATAGTGTCCTCTCTTGAAATAGAGTTTATCAACTGTTTCAATGTCCCCATTCTCTTCAAGATCATATCGCCAAACATATTAAATTTCCAACAGGATATGATCAAGCTTTCCAAAGGGAGAAAGGTACTGGATGTCAAATATCTCTTCTTCTTTCCTGGTGAATATTAACAGCATTGACTGAACATCCCCTTCCCACATTCTTGTGGCCTGCTTGACGTGTCGATACATAAATGTCTCCAGAATGAGGTTTACAAATCTTCCTGTCCAAATGTCCCCTGTTCTTGCTTCATAAGCCTCCCAGCTTTCAAGCCTGCATAAGGGTGGTGTTCCCACCCTTATGCCACTCATTTACAACACAAATATATAAATATTATATAAAATAGGGAAATATAGGGAGCCACCAGGACAAGATCAGAAAGCTTGGAGAACAAGAATTCTCAGTGAGCTGGATGATGTTCTGTCGCAATTACTCCACTCAAGTAACATGATGCAGTACAACTAGCTTGTGTAGTTAATACATAAACAAAATAATTAAAATTCTTTACTCACCTGTATAAATGATCCTGCATAGGCACCAGTAATGCCAACTAAGATCTCCACATCAGTTGTAACGAGACCCACTAGTGTTGGAGGAATTATGGCTAGAAGAGGGAAAAGGCAGCGTGTGGTAAAGAAGGAGTACCGACGACTTTCGCGTAGACAAAGTCCCTTTAAATTATTACGCAGTGTAATTGCAATGATGGGGAAATTTGTGCTTAATGTGAAGACTGGGAACATCAGAAGAAACACCTAGAAATGGAAAAGATCCATGTGTTAATATAGGGTGAAACATTATAAAGTTCATTAGTGTTGTCATAATCATCTATCTAATAAAGATCCATTGGCAGTATTATTACATACTGTGTGAAACACTGTAAAATACATTAATATTTCACTCTCCATGTATTCAAAAGCAATTTCAAAGTTAGAAAGGATAGCATAGGCACCTCAGACAATAATCTTTATATGGTTCTCTGGTGACAGTTTAATATCGAGAAACAATCATCAGTGCAAGTGTCAGGAGTACAGTATTTGTGGGTTTTTTAAGTGATTTTGGCAGTTGTGTAGCCTGTATGGATGTGGGGATGGCAATATTTGTTGGGAGTAGACACATTCCAATGAAGCACATTCACAGGTGATGATAATTAGATCATGTTCGCCCTGTGGTGTGCACTTTTAAAAGGTCTTTAGTAACCATCACATTGCAGCCAGCCAGATAGCTAGCCAGCCAAGTAGTCAACCAGTTAGCCAAGCAGTCAGCCATTCAGACAAATAGCCAGCCAGCCATTTAGCCAAGTAACTAACTAGTCAGACAGCCAAGTAGCCAACCTGCCAGACAGCCAGAGAGCAAAGTTGCCAGCCAAGCAGGCAGTCAGCTAGGCACATTCTAGTCCCAGGTACTTAGCAACTGGATAACCAGAGACTAGCATGTTAGGATGTTGGAGATTGGCACCAAGTTTCTGAATATTCAGTGGGTCATTCCTAGGGAATCACACAATATTCAGAGTGTAAGGAAGGGACTTTGCAGGGAAAACTACCTTTCAAATTTCCTACTAGTGCACTCAGCAGCACATGTGCAGAGTTAGTCTATAATCATAGTAAGAGAACAACATTCTCTAAAAAAGATGTAAACAATTACTAAATATTGTTAAAAGAAACCATTCCAAGTACATTCTGTGATTGGAAAAGCATGTTTAAAAATACAAGTGTTAAGTATGGAAAACCAGCTTTAAATGAAGTAAATGGAAAAGAAATAGATAGGGAACCTCAAAAACATTGAACCCCCAGGGACAGAGGGGCGAGTATAAACAGAGGATATGCTCGTTCACTTCTCCAAGCGGCAGTGGCGGTTGGAGGTTCATCCCTCACTTGTTAGTTAGGTCAAGTCTGATGCTCGCCCACGTGGTAACTAGTGCAAGACCTTTATGGTACTTGTGGTGCTATTTTATAAAAGAGTAGGATTAGGATTTTCATTTACATGTCCACAGTGACGGCTGGTAAATGTTTGTGTGATTTGTCCATCCTGTGGTGTGAACCATTTTGGTCTTACTAGTTGGCCTGGGCCATGTGTTGTGTTAGAAGTTGTTAGCGACAGTGCCAAAGTCCACAATGGATAGGAAAGATAACTGTGCAATAGAACTGGAGCGTACACTTTTCCAGTGTACCAGTGTATGTGGTGACCAAGTGGAGTGTGGGGGGATATATATATTTGATTGTTAGGAAAGTCAAAGTTTTGGGACCTAGTAATATCTGTCTTGTTTCAATTGTGTGTACAAATTACAACCACATTCTTGATATATATCTTGTGCCTTTAAGTTTAAGACTATAACAATAAATCACTGAATGAACCCTGAGTTATTAATTGCCAAAACCTTTCCCCCAAGATTGAGGTCTCTAGCTTGTTGTATGGAGTATAACCTCTGTATAAGGTATGACCTGGAGCCACCGGGTATAACACTGAGTCTTACTGTCCCTGGCTGTCATTATAGTCACCCCTCTCTTCATTTATTAAGTAAGGATGAGTGAAGTCAATAAGGACCTTGTTATAATTCAGATAATAAGGACGAGAAGAAGCTCGTGCCCTTACAAGATTGGATATTGATATGCAACTAACATGGTGCATTTTGCATGAGTCGATGGCATTTTTATTTCATTTAAAAAGAGTGAACTAGATATAGGGTCAATTGTGTGTACTGTATCTGTTTTATGACAGCTTTTATTACCCATAATGAACTTTAGTATCTGTTTTCCCAGAGTGTTATCCTACAATTAACAGATCATACATTGACCTGAAAATAAAAGAAATAAAATTACAAAATAAACACACTCTTAATTTGACATTCAATACAATTACTTTTAATTATGTAAATACAATTCATCACCCCATTCCCATTTCTTTTGACAAGGATCACAGATGGGGAATGTTTGACAAACTGCACACTTCCTGCCCTTGTTGATGCCACTAGACCGATAATGGTCTTCAGGTATATTGAGACACATTTTACTTGCATTTATGTGTGGGGTATATATATGCTAATGTGCCTGAACAGCCAGTCACATATATCACATGTTCAACACCAGTATGTGTGTTGATGGCTTGAAAAACATTGTTACTGTTCTTTAACTGATGATGTACATGACACCAGTACAGTAGAATGAAGAAATTTAATGTAGACTACAAACTGGAAGAGGTGTATTACCTGGAGTGCATACACTATGAGAGAGGAACATTACCTGGAGTGCATACACTATGAGAGAGGAACATTACCTGGAGTGCATACACTGAGAGGAACATTACCTGGAGTGCATACACTCTGAGAGAGGAACATTGCCTGGAGTGCATACACTCTGAGAGAGGAACATTGCCTGGAGTGCATACACTGAGAGGAACATTACCTGGAGTGCATACACTATGAGAGAGGAACATTACCTGGAGTGCATACACTCTGAGAGAGGAACATTACCTGGAGTGCATACACTATGAGAGAGGAACATTACCTGGAGTGCATACACTAAGAGAGAGGAACATTACCTGGAGTGCATACACTATGAGAGAGGAACATTACCTGGAGTGCATACACTATGAGAGAGGAACATTACCTGGAGTGCATACACTCTGAGAGAGGAACATTACCTGGAGTGCATACACTATGAGAGAGGTATCACTAGTCTTGCATCTATCTGGCTGGAAGTTGAGTGTGTAGAGGTCATTGAGGCGAACAAAGGCAAACACCCCCGTGAAGGCCAGGAGATAGTAAAACATCAAGATGAGCAGGTAGTCAGCACCAAGTAACTGTAAGATTAATGTCAGCATCAGAATTAAGACGTGGGAACTTTTTAAGAGAAATATTAAACAACTTTCCATACACTGACAAGTTTCAAAAACTTCAACACAGTACTAATAGCTTTAGTAATAAAGTGGCATGAATATGTCGCTCTTAAGAGTCTGATGACTTGATAACTGCACTGTTTAAGGATATATACTACTAAGGACCTCATAACAAACATGTGTTCAGAAAAATGACTTTCTATTTACTCATTTAAACACAGCATATAATGTTGGGGACTTGTAACGAATTGGTGAATGGAAAGAGAGAGAGAGAAAGAGAGAGAGACACATGAACAACATAGAAGGAGGGAGAGTGGAGGAGGGAGGTCTGTAAAAGGAAAAGTGTAGAGAAGTGATAGAAGATGAGATGACAGGCCTTAGAAAGACAGAAGGGGTAGAGGAAAATGAGTATAAAGAGTAGACAAAGTTTTAGAGTAGATAGAGGAAAATAGTAGATAGATAAATAGAGGTAGAGCTGCCACTATCCATTCAGAAGTTTACAAGACAAGGAATGGAACTCTCCTCTGTTCACAGTTATTATAAGCAATGTTAATAAGTGAGAAACTGCAACCATGTAAAGCTTACAATTATCAAATCTGCATCTTTAGTAATCTTCAGAGTGCTCTCCACTCTAGCTTTCACTTTGCATAAGGGAAGAATTAAATCCAAGATCTTAGGAGATCAGATGTAAAGATAAAAAAAAATGACTCCAAAAGGAAAGCATGTAATTCTATCACAAAATAAAAGCACGAGACCTTCGAGCAGCTTAAGGAAGGTTAAATTGAAGTAAAGATAACAGAGGAGACTGGTGTATGTGTTCTAGTACAATACTTCACATTGATGGTTTACAGTGTCTCCACACATGAGCTGCTTCAACAACTACAATTCCCATATACAAAGATAATTCCTAAACCCATTACCAAAGATAGTCAACATTTTGTATTCCAGCCTCTTCTCACATATTTGATTAAATTATCTTAGGATTTCCTGCAGCTCTGTCACTGAGTTAATAATCAAATTCATTATGCATCTGCATCATCATCAGCATCATTATTTATCTTTTTGATCTTTTCCTCTATTGAACTCCATGATCTCTCACCATGAAGGAAATAAACAACCATGATGAAACCATGTCTTTCTCCAACTTTCACCCAAACTTATTCAGTTACATCTATGACATCACTTCCATTATTTTCTAGGCCCTTAATGCAACAAAGAATCTCCACTGTATTGAAACTTTGCTACTTTTTGCAATATTATGAAAAATTATAATGTTTTATTATTGCAAATGATAGAATACACTTTCATGAACATTTTGATAACAAAATCACTTGGAAAAGTAACTTAATAAAAATGCTTTAAGTTTTTTACCCCCCCCCCTTCCCTCAATATTCCAGTCCAGCAAATACAGTCTCTCACCCCACTGGAGGTCCTCCGATATTTTTCACTACAACCAATAACATTATTACAGTATTTCCAAAATGAAACCATTTGCTTCATGTGGACTCCTGGCAAATCAAGTTGTGTCCAAGCATGGTTCCCCTGTACTCTATCTTATCAACAATATTTCCACACATTCTTTACACTGATATGAAAGAAGCATATACTGTAATGTAATTATTTTTTTATGCTGAATAAACAGTAGGCACAGTATTAGGAACCTTCTAATAATTCAGATAATGTTTTGCCTATTGCAGAAATGGCTTATAATTTTCAGATTAATATAGAAAATTACCTTTATGATTGATCTTTTTTCATTCACAGGAGTAATTAGTGCAGGTAAAGAATGATGACACATAAAACTGTACACACACACTCCAAATAACTGTGGCAATTTGGTGACATCAGCTGGTGGAGGATGTCCATCACCTTTTTCCTCAGCTAATAACACAATGGCCCATGCAATCATAATTCCCATTGCTGGAAAATAAAGGATATATAATTAGAATATTATACTGTGAATGCATTTAGAGTGGTTGGTAATATTAGTTTTCAAAAGTAAGCTTTGGCATAGTGTGCCGACTTCTACTGCCTGTCACCCAACGGTTCAACAGCTCTGCATCCCTTACAATGAAGAAGGAAATAACTGGGATGTGACTCTTTTTAACTATCCTCTTGCCAGTGAATGACTCTTCATCTGGTGAAAGTGGGAAAATAAAAAATGGTAATGGAGGGTGATGAAGGGAAAGGTGGAAGTGGGGGTGGTGGAGGGGAAGGAGAAGGAAGAGAAGGATGGTGGAGTGGGTTGCCAAGGCTGCCATCTTGTGGTGGGATGTGTAACTAATGGTTGCAACATGCTAATGACTGTGTACATACCTATCAGGGTTGCCAATTTTTTCTTCATGCAGTTGCTTACTTTGGGGTGCTGTATCATTCTGGTGCTTTTCCTCTTAGCTTGGATTGATTTAGTGTCCCCAAACTACTGTGCCTTTATTGAATGAACTAGATTTTGCTTCTGGTCCAGTGGGTGCTCGTTACTCACAGGGGCCTGGTGAGGTGCGTGAGGCTTGGAGCCACTGAGGGGAGCCCTCCCAGAAATAACCTGAAGTATAAATCCTCTAAGAAAGGTAACACCCAAAATTAGGAAAAAAGATAAAGTCCAGAACCACATCCAGAGACCACAATAGCTATAACAGAGTATGAAACAAACAAGTATGAAATTCTGAAAAAGGCTCAACCCAAGCAAAAAGAACAGAGAAGACAAACTGATGTCAAACTAAGCAACAATGGATCTGAAAAGCACGACTGGTAGGAACCAACAGTATTACTGGTAATCATATGGCTTCACTTAACAAATAGCCAGGACATAAGGACCACCACAGACACCAACAATTGCACAGAATACCAGGAAGTGCTGCAACAAACATTTTGCTACAACATACAGGCAGCACAAGGAAGCCTGAAGATGATACATCTGGATCTGCCACCTGCTTCCCATATAGGTCATGGTAAAGCTGCTCCAAGAACTTCAAATCTAAAGGGGTCCCGGTAGCACAGTCAGGGTCGTTCTTGACTTGCAATCGAGAATTCTGGGTTCGAATCCCGGGCGGGACAGAAATGGATGGGCACATTTCCTATCGCCCTAATGCCTCTTTTCACCTAGCAGTAAGTAGGTACTTAGGAGTTAGTTAGCTTGTTGTGGGGTTGCATCTTGGGAGGGTGGGGAAAATGGGGGGGGCCTCGATATATGCCTAACATGTATGAACACTGGCTGCCTGTCCCCCAATACTATGAGTTATTATTAATTATTAAATGCAAAGATTGACAGATACAAAGTCCTTATGCAGAAATAGACATAATCTGTGGATGGAACTGAGGTTGAAATGGCCACACAAGACCTAGCAAGTCAACATTTATCACAAAACTCCAATCCAACAGGATAGGAGCATCATCAGGATTGGTTGAAACAAGTAAATCACATCCCATCAGATTCAGTCCAAATGCAGGCCATACAAAGCAAATGCTTCTTGGTCTAAGAACACAGCCACATACCATATACAGAAAGCTTGTGGTTCCCTGTGGAGACAAACAGATTCATCTGGGTACATTTAAACATTGTACAAATCCTGTGAAATAAAGCCTTGTACATCTCCCAGTCTGTCCCAATCAGACAAAATTTGAGAGATTGTCTGCAAAATCGTTTGACACATCTTAAATGTGAACTGCTCAGAGGACAGGGAAATAAATAATCGAAAGAGACACCAGAGCACGAATCTACTGCCAGAACAGGAGAAACAGGACTGACTCCTCGTTTTCTTGACTGTGGTAGTGCACCATAAGAGTACTGTATTAAACAATTCCAGAAGCAGCAAAGGGCTTCTGACTGAAGAAACCATTAGCCTTCGTCCTCACATTACCAACGTGTGTAGATGATGCACACAAAGTTGAGATGGTCCAGAAGGTACTGAAGACTCAAAGATAATATCAGCCTGCTTCCACCAACCAGACTTACATGACAGGCAAGTCAAGCCAAGGTAGTCTCTCAAAGAGAAGAAAACAACAACTTGGGATCTCTTATTACCCCAAACTTTTGAAAGCTCTGCAAGGAGAAAAACTGGGTCTTGAACAGGCTGACTAGAGAGCCGTCACAGTCCATCACTCACAACATGTGGGTGGTACACGAGCAAGGGGACACAGGTGGAAACTTAGAAAAAATTAGCCACAGGGATGTTAGAAGGAAATTTTTTCATTGTCAGAGTAGTTAACAGATGGAATGCATTAGGCAGAGATGAGGTGGAGGACGTCTCCATAAACAGTTTCAAATGTAGATATGATGAAGACCAATAGGCTCAGGAATCTATACACCAGTTGAGAGGCAGGACCAAAGAGCAGAAGCTTAACCCCCACAAGCACAACTAGGTGAGCTAGATGAGTACATGGTAGCCTTTGCTAGTAGACATTACTGTACTGATGAAACCCACAACACCCAGTCATCGAGGTAGCCCAGAACAGAATCCCAGGACCCAGAGCTTCCAAGAAATGACACAGACAAACATGCAAATTTGTTTCTCTCGTCATATTGTAAAACTACAGTACAGTAGTGTATATATTTTCCAAGATATAGCAGTTAAATTTAAAATTTATGTCAAGGTAAAATTTATACAAGGAGTAAGACAAATCATTACATAAGACAGTTAAAAGCAACTTAGTGGGATTCAGTACAGTATCACATTGTAGTATGGGAGGCGAGGATGGAGGGAGGCGAGGATGGAGGGAGGCGAGGATGGAGGGAGGCGAGGATGGAGGGAGGCGAGGATGGAGGGAGGCGAGGATGGAGGGAGGCGAGGATGGAGGGAGGCGAGGATGGAGGGAGGCGAGGATGGAGGGAGGCGAGGATGGAGGGAGGTCAGGATGGAGGGAGGTCAGGATGGAGGGAGGTCAGGATGGAGGGAGGTCAGGATGGAGGGAGGTCAGGATGGAGGGAGGTCAGGATGGAGGGAGGTCAGGATGGAGGGAGGCAGGAATGAAGTAAGATAAGTACCTAGTATGTAATCAATAAACATTAGCAAAATACTTTCAATATAATGAATTGAATAGAAGAAAGTCATATGTTAAAAATCAGGGTGAATGACAAAGTACTGAAATTTTGTGATACGTTTAAAAATGTTTATTTGATTGACAACACAGTTTTGAGCAACTGAAGGTGAAAATAGAATAAGTTGGGGAAGGAGAAGAAGTACAATGAAAGCCTTGGTCAGGAAGAACAAGAAAGGAGGAGATGCCGCTAAAACACCACATAAAACAGTGCTCAATACTTCCCAATATACATATGTTAAACACCATTGCAAGAGTAGCACTAGCAAACCAGAAGTAACAAAACAAAGATGGACACACTAAGGAGTATGTGTGGTGTCAGAAGGATAGGAATGACAGTGTAATGGAGATACATGATGATACTGGCCAAGGTATTGGGGTGGCCTCGTAGCCTGGTGGATAGCGCGCAGGACTCGTAATTCTGTGGCGCGGGTTCGATTCCCGCACGAGGCAGAAACAAATGGGCAAAGTTTCTTTCACCCTGAATGCCCCTGTTACCTAGCAGTAAATAGGTACCTGGGAGTTAGTCAGCTGTCACGGGCTGCCTCCTGGGGGTGGAGGCCTGGTCGAGGACCGGGCCGCGGGGACACTAAAGCCCCGAAATCATCTCAAGATAACCTCAAGATAAGGTTCTACTGATGTTATAAGTGTGGGAGGTATTATGATGGGACAATCATCGTACTAAACACTTTTAACCCTCTTTTCCTACAATACTCTTAACAAAATTTCACCCTATTCCAAGAAAGTAAGAAATGATAAAAACATGAGGACAAAGATAATGATGACTGCAACAATAACAATAATTAAATGTAAATACAATTGCAAGTTAGAGTAACTTTTGAAAGGAGGATGAACTAAACATTCTAAATTTCAGTTGTATTATGTTTAGAAATATTAAAGCTAAGTGGACTCTCGAGAAACATGCAATGTAACCATTATTAACACTCACCAAGCCATCTAGTTAATGTAGTAATCATCTGCATATATTTTGTTTTAGTAAGATTGAAGAATACAAAAGGGCCCATCACACCAATGAAAGCAGCCTGAAAGTAGAAAAGTGAATTTACAATTCTTAACCAAAGCATACCTAGCAAACATTATACATACAGAATGTGCAAGTTATAATGCAAAGATATTTATGTCATGCTCAAATCTTAGATCCCACTGTCCTACTTGTTCTGTATTGGTACTCCTGTCATTCATCTTTTACACAAGCTTCTCAGCAGCCTGCTGTATCATAACCCGCAGTGACAGTTGCTGTGATCACCTCTACTACTGTTACAGGTCTACCTCTCTAAGTATAACTTCTACTGCCCTTCTTCCTTCTTTTATGGGTCTTGGTAGTTAACTCTATTACACAATGTAAATGTATTATAACCATATTTATATCATTGGTATAAAAAACCAGCATTGAATGTAATGAAACGCCATTTTCTGAGCGAGACCCGGAGGCTCCCAGGAGCTATCTGGCTGATTCGGAAGCATTAGCTTTGGGCATCAGTCAATGTATCAGAGGTCCACGGTTGTTCAACGTCCTACCAGCAAGCATCAGAAATATTACAGGAACAACCATGGACATCTTCAAGAGAAAACTAGATTGTTTCCTTCAAGGCGTGCCGGACCAACCGGGCTGTGGTGGGCCTGCGAGCTGCTCCAAGCAACAGCCTGATGGACCAAACTCTCACAAGTCAAGTCTGGTCCCGGGCCGGGCTTGGGGAGTAGAAGAACTCTCAGAACCCCATCAACCAGGTATCAACGAGGTAATGGTAAGATAATGTTCTAGGCCTACCGAGGACCATGAGCCAGAACCTGGGCCCCCCTCAGAGAGGCGCAAAGAACAATGGCCAATAAACACCTGATATATGGTTTAGAAGTACTCTATGTCTGTCATTGACTGGGTTGGGCACCCAGAAAGATAGGTGCCCCAAAACACACACCCCCTCCCATTCTGGTGAAGAATTGCTACTAAAACGCTGAACGAGTGGACGGAACTCTCCTTTAAGAAAAACGAGCAAACAAGCATGATATCTCATTACCAACGATGAGGCCAACGCAGCTGTCTGTGCAACCCTCCCCCTCCCCGGAAGGGGGAACGGGAAACCCCAAATATCCCCCGCCGGCTACCCAAGCCTGCCAGTTCTTAGGCTGGATGTCAAAATACGTGAAAAGGAACCCCCACCCGGAAGGAAGGAGGGAAGCCGGGGAGCCTCCGGGTTTCACCCAGAAAATTGCGTTTCATTGCATTCAACACTGGTTTTCTGGGGGAAGCACCTTTGGCTCCCCGGAGCTACTTACCCAAAGAGAAACAAAAAGGACTTACCCAGGTGGCGGTCGTTCCTCAAATCTCAACGCGAAGTCGAGACAACTGGCTGCAACCGCCGACCCAATGCAACACAGGCCCTACTAGGCTCAGAGACATTGACTAGGTAGCGAGCGGCCAGGACCCTGTTCGACCTCCAAAAGCCCCGTGCCCGAATGTCAGCCCAAGACATAATACCAAAAATGGCAGCAAGCACAGCAAACTTAGGAAAGTTGTGGGTGTGGGGACAAACCGCAGCTGGTTGGACTGAATAATCCTGCAGATGACCTGGAAGACCCGAACCCTGGAACAGGGAAAAAGGGAACCGGATCAATCCAAAGCCCATTCCCGGCCACCGAGGCAATGGTGCGCAAATAACGACGTAAAGCCACAACTACACACAACACATGATACACCCCCGGCCTCACCAACCAAGCATCAACTACCCACGGGGGCCCCTCTGGAAAGCAGCAGCCTCATTCTTTGCCAGAAAAGAAGGAGACGGCTGCAACCAAACAAACCTACCACTAGGACCGAAGGAGCAGAAACCCCTGCGCCGAAGGAGAGCATGAAGCTTCCCGACCCGACCATTAGAGGCCAATGCCAACAGGAAGAGAGCCTTAGACATACAATCCTGAACCGAAGGGGCCACCACAAACCAACGGGAAGAGAGAAGGAGAGCAACCGATCCAAAGACCAGGTCGGCTCAAGCAGCGCATGAGCAGGCCGGAGGTGAAACAATGCCCAAGACAGCTTACGGAACGACTACGAAGTAACATCAAAGCCGAACGCCAGCTGCAGTGGCTTCGTCAGCACTGTATGATATGAGGCGACGGTATTAAGCATAACATGACGGTCCTGAAACAACCACGAAAGAAAGGACAAGACAACCCTAAGCAAAAGAGAAGGCACACGATGGAGGGTCAGAAAGAACCAGAAGAACCATCAGGACACTACATATTGTCGCCGAGACAAAGCACGCAGGTGGGACACCATCAAAGAAGCCACCTGATCACCATACAAATGGTGATAGACCCGAGTCAGAAAGACCAGACGCGAAGACTCAAGGAGAATATCGAACCAGTTTCGTAACTGACCGGACCGATCTGCTGAAAGAGGCGGAGCCACGGGAAACTCTTCGGGTTCGGACACCAGGCAAGCAGCACCTGAAACCAAGGCTGGGCCATCCACCAAGGGGCCAGAAGGACTACTCTTCCCTGGTAAGTCTCCAAGCGAGCTAGGACCTAGAACAACAGCGGAACTGGAGGAAAAAGTAACAGGTAACCCCACCTCAACCAGTCCGGCCTGAAGGCGTCGACCCGGACTGCCTCGCAATCGGGGAAGGGCGCCACATACAACGGGAAACACCTCGACCACACTGACGCGAAGAGGTCCATCTCCGGGAGCCCGTACGTCCGGCAGAGCCAACTGAATGAGTCAGCGTCGATCGTCCATTCCGCGGACAGGGAATGAACCGAAACAGGCCGTCCGCTAGGACGTTGGACACCCCCGAACATGAACAGCCAGGAAAGCCAAACCCCAAGAACTCAGCGGACGAGTCATCCGAAGTGATCAGCCCCAAAGAACCAAGGACCGCAGAGAACCCCCTCGGCTCAGACAATGAACCACCGGGGAGCAGTCTGAATGGAGCCTGATCGTCGATCCACAAGCGACCTGAACCCCTCCAGAGCAATATTCACACCGCCACGAAATCCCACACCATGCTGTGGGCTCGACAGAAGGACAGACCCCCACTGCCCCTGGCCATAGTGAGCACTAGTCACAAAGCCCCAGCCAAGAGACGACACATCTGTGAACACATCGAGCGAGGGCTCGGGTAGACGCCAAGACACTGAACCCCAAAAAACCCGAAGAGGAATCCGACGACGCAGCAACTGACGCAAGGCTCTCGGAGGCCGAACCCAGAGATTGCGAAAGAGGCAACAGCGACGGCCCTCAAAGAAACCAAAATAGCCGGCGAAGCCAAACCCGACCCGACGGGTAGACCATCATGGCAAAGTTCAGGCTCCTACACAAACTGTGAACCTGGCACCTTCGCGTGTGTGAACATGCGAGGTGCCAGGTTCAGCAGAATGGAAGGCAACAAAAGCGGTAACCGAGATGCCCCACAAAAAACCGAGCCAGTCCCTGAACTCCGGATGAATTGGGACATGCCAATATGCAATTTGGAGGTCCAGGGACACCATCCAAGTGCCTCATGGCTTTGAAAGAAACCAGACCTGGGACAGAGTAGTCACCCGAAAGAAGGGACTAGAGACCCAGGGGTTCAGACAGGACAAGTCCAGAATGAACCGCAGGTCCGCACAGTCCCATTTCGGGACTGGGAAGTCCACCTGAGGGACGTCGTCGTTTAGACCACACTCAAACATACCCACTTCAAGATGACCCGACAAAGCGCAGAAAAAAAAAGAGGCCTGCCCTACCAGCCAAGAACCCCTTGAAGGAGGAGGGCCACCCAACACCACCGCAGGCCATCGGAAACCACCCTAAAAGCCCACAAGTCGTGAGACTAGGCGTGAGCAAACAGTGCGAGCCTCCCCTCCACATCGCCCCATCAACAGGGTGAACCGTGAAAGGGCCGACGTCCCTTACGTGAACCCGACAGATGCACAGAGCGACACCACACGGACCAGACGAAGAAGGGATCAAAGGCGGCGCCGACCCCGAAACTGGCACCGCCAGCCTACCATGACGAGAGGAACCTTGAGCCCCAGCACGACCCCTCTGGGAAGACCCCCCAGGAATAGGGCTATAACTGGACCCCCTGAAAAGTGAACAAGCATGGGGGCCCTAGAGGAGGCCACCAAAATACCTTTAGGAGGACTAATAGTCAAACCCGACAGACCTCCTCCAAGCAAAAACAAAAAAGAAAAGAAAAACCCCACAAAAGCCCAACCACAACAGGAGGAACAGGGAACACAGCCGCCACTTCACCACCACTTACACACCACTTCCTACTACCCATGGCCAAACAAAGGCCACTAAACCCCAGTTGGCCCCAAGAGCGGGGGCAACTGCCGAGCAGCAGGAAACTACAGAGATGAAGCCCGAGAGCACCAGGGAAGGTAACCTTAGAACCCACGGGTAATACTCACAGGGCACTTAGGGAAGGCAGCCCTAAGCACATGCAGCCCTCATATGTTATAGTATATTACTCCTGGCCAACGCGCCATAAACAGCAGGAACCACAAGGGCACAAAATGCAGCAAATTCTGAGGCCAGAGTTGACATCCGCCCCAGATGGGCTTCAGTCAATGAACTAAGGTGTGAGGGGTCGGTGTGTGGGTCTGGGGCTTCCCCCTCCCCCTCCCGGGGGGTACGCAGACAGGCTGTACGGTGGCGGTGAATGCCAATTTCACGTTTGCTGGTTTCCTTTATTTTTTTGGGGAGTTCTATTTCTCTGTTCGGTCTTGGGTTCTTATAATTTCTAACATGTGGGGTTTGTTTTGAGATGCCTACCTTTCTGGGTGCCTAGCCCCGGACAATGGCAGACAAGGAATACCCGGAAATACAAGGGGGGGTCTCCTTAAGCCATTGCTCCCTGTGCCTCTCTGAGGGGGCCAGGTTCCGGCTCTGGTCCCTGATAGACAGGATTCCACTGACTGAAGCCTCAGACTAATATAGTGTATATCAGTCCTATAGCTCCAGGGAGCCGAAGGGGGCTCCCCACAGAAAAACTAATACTTTAGGAGTTTTAAAGTATTAGGAGTTTATTAAAGTATTAGAAGTTTATTAAGTTTATTGTTTTATGTAATTTGTGTAATTCATTATAAACAAAAGTCATCACATGTCATTCAGTAATCCAACCAAAAAGCCCAGTAATTCAGATTTTTTTTTAAATTAAGAAATCAAGAACTCAAGACTTGATTTTGGCTGGATTACAAAAGATTGTGGTTACCATTGTCTGAAATAGTCAGCTCTTACACTATTGTAATTATATTGTTTGTATTAACAACTTGCATTGGCATGCAAATTAGCATAAGCCATTCACTGATCACCAAGCAGAAAAATTATCCTAATTTTTACATTACTTAAAAACTCCCAGCTTTATAACTCCTTGTACAGGTGTGTCTAAACTGTACAGCATATGAACTATTATTATAAAAACAAAAACAACTTACTGTACATATTCTGTATAAATCTAATCTTGTTAGATCCGAGTCCCTGAAACATGGATCTGCATCCATGAGTTCCATTGTGCAATTCTCAGGTACATAGTTACTGGAAAAAATTAATTGTAAAAGATAAATATTAATAGAGAATAATTTAGTTTTTTATATCTACGTTGCCAAAAAGCCAGCGATGAATGTAATGAAATGCCATTTTTGGGTAGAACCTCGGAGGCTTCCTGGAGCTATTGGACTGATTTTATCTAATATTAGTACGGGGCTTCAGTCATATGAAGTTGTCATGCCTACCGAGGACCACTAGCCAGAACATGGTCCCCTTAGAGATGCAGGGAGCAATGACCTATGAAACTTATGTATGAAAGTATTCATGTCTGCCATCGACCAGGGTTGAGCACCCAGGAAGGCAGGTGCTTCAAAACAGACCCCTCCTGGTAGAAAAATTGCAATCTGAAACCGAACAGAGGTTAGAAACTCCCCCAAAAGAAAAACAAGCTAACAAGCAATGCGACATCACACTGCGTGCCACTCATTCGTGCAGACCCCCCCTCCTCCCAGGTGGGGAAGAGAGGGTTTCATCCCACAGAGCCGACACCCGGACTGTCATTTTGGAGGCTGAAAACAGCAACAAAGCCCGCTAACAGGGGAAAGGAAGGGTGCCAGGGAGTGTCCTGGGCTCTACCCAGAAAATGGCATTTCATTACATTCAAAGCTGGTTTTCTGTGGGGAAGACCTGTCAGCTCCCTGGAGCTAACTACCTAAAGAGCAGAAAAAGAGGGACATGCCTGTGAGGCGGCTGCACCGCACCACTTATAATGAAGACACGACAACTGGCTGCAACCGCTGACCCAAGGCGACACAAGACCGCTGAGGGCCCTGCACATTAACAAGATATCGGGCACCCAGGACCCTGTTCTATCTCCAAAACCATACAAACCATACACCCAAGACATACTGCCAAACACAGCAGCCAAAGCTGCAAACTTACGAACATCATGAACATACTAGGCACGAGGGTAGACCGCAGTCTGGCTAGACTTAATAACCCTGCAAACGACCTGAGAGACCTAAGCCCTGGAACAGGGAACAAGAGAAAACGGGTCAACCTAAAGCGCGTCCCCGAACACAGAAGCCAAGGTGCGCAGGTAACAGTGTAAAGTCGCAATCAGACACAAAACATGATGCACCCTTGGCCTGACCACCCAAGCATCAATAACCCACGGACCCCTCTGGAAGCCCGCCGGCTCATTCTTCACCAGAAAAGGAGGAGACGGTTGCAAACAAACAAAATGTCCACCCGAATCAAAAGAGCAAAAGCCTCTGCACCGGAGGAGAGCTTGAAGCTCCCTGATCCAACCCCCAGAAGCCAAAGCTAACAAGAACTAAGCTTTCTGGAAACGGTCTTGAACCAAAGGGGCCCCACAAACTGAGGAGGAGAGAGAAAGGAGAGCACCTGGTCCAATGACCAGGACAGCTGAGGTGGTGCATGAGCAGGCTAGAAGTGGAAATAGGCACGAGAAAGCTTGCAAAATGAAGCCGAGGTGACATCCACCCCGAGCTGGAGCGGCTCCACCAGCACTGCACCATATGAAGCGATAATATTCGGCATAAGATGCCTGTCCTGAAAGAGCCAAGAAAGAAAAGTCAACATAACGCGATCCGAGACCAAGGATAACCTATGCAGTGAAAGGAAATGGCAAAAAGACCGCCAAGAGACTTCATACTGTCACCGAGAAGAAGACCACAGGTGGGACACCATTAGAGAAGCCACCTGGTCACCATATAGATGTGATACACTCACGTCAGACACTCCAGATGTGAAGCGAGCACGAGTAAAGCAAACCAGCAAGGTATGTCACTGGCCCAATCTACTGAAAGAGGCTGAGCCGCAGAAAATGCACCGGGTTTGGACGCCGAGCAAGCAGTGTCTGAAACCAAAGCTGGGCTGGCCACCATGGGGCCAGAAGGCTTCCCCGGTTGGACTTGAGCTGAACCAGAACCCGAAGCAACAGCTGAACTGGGGGGAAAAAGGTACAGGTAACCCCACCTTGACCAGTCCTGCCGAAAAGCATCTACGGTGAAGACCTCGCATTCAGGGAAGGGCACCACATACACGGGGAGATGCCTCGACAACGCCGACACGAAGAAGTCCAGGTGACTGGCCATCTGCCATGACGTTGGACACGCCCCCTGATATGGGGAGTGTCGCAACACTGCCGCAAACTCCAGCATTGTACTGTGAGCTCGACAGATGGACTGGCCAGCCCCTTGGCCAGCCTGGTGAACACTGGTCACAATGCCCCAGCCAAGAGAAGAGGTATCCGTGAACACACTGAGGCAGGGCTCCGGAAGGTGCCAAGGCACCGATCCCCGAAAAGCCTGAAGAGAAAACCGGCGATGCAGCAGCCGACCCAAGACCCCCGGGGGACGAACTCAGTGATCGGGGGAGCAGTGGAAAGGACGGCCCCCGTAGGAACCAAAAAGGAAGTCCAAGGGAAAGGCATCCAAGAAAGGGACCTGTTGGAAGGACCCAGAAGCCTCGGTGGGAGGAACCTGCTCAAATGCCTCCGTCCCCGCCTCCATGGGGTAACCCACGAAGCCACCAGAGTCTCATCCCCAGCTAAACCCTGCCCGACACCGAAACCCTCAGACATTTGGGAACCAGAAGCGAGGGGAGAGGGGGGAGGGGAAAACGGTGAACCACACCAACAAGGGGAGGACGAAGGGGAGTGAACTGAACCAAAGTCGAACCGACCAACTTCCCCAAGTACAGGTCCCTAAAACCAAAACAGGGCAGCCACAGGGCATTTGAGCTGGTGACCAACCGAGCACGCTGCAGCAACCTAAACCTAGCATGCAACGCGCGAGCCACTTGACCCCTTAACCTTAGCCATAGCGAATGGGTAAATTGGAGTCCAGGTCAAAGGTGTTGTTGACCCAACAAGCAGCATGACAGATGCAAAACATGTGATCGCCACCCTGAGACAAGGGTAACAACCCTCAAACTCATACAAGGCGAGAAGGGGCTCAGAGGACACATCCATATGTCAACTAAGCTCCGATGGGGGTTTTCCAGGGCCCGCAGGGAAATGTAACCTTATGGGAAGCCCAGGCACTAGAGCCGCCAAAGCCGGTTGTAACCCTGTATGTATCCGGGCAAACTGGCCCCTGTGAGGTGAGCAACCTCGGAGGCCCAGAAAACGACTGCCCTACTGAACCTAGGTATCACCTAATAGGAACCCTGGCAGCCTGCCAATGGGCAAAAAAAAAACTAAAAGTAAGAAATAGAACCCTGAGAAAGCACCCCAATTCAGGGGACCAGAAAGAGACACGGCTGCTGCAATTTTGCAAGGTAGGCAGCACAGTGCACCCCAACCAGGGCCAAACGAAAGTACTGAGACCTAAGATGATCCCAAAGGCGAGGCAGAAAGCCAAGTAGGCGCTACCTCTATGGGAATGAGGACCCAAAGGACCCAAAAAAAGATAACTCTGAACCCCCAAGCGGTGTACTCACAGGGCATTTAGGGAAGGGAGCCCTAAGCACACGCAGCCCTTGGTACGAACTTCTGGCCACCTCCAACACACAGCAGGAACACCAGCAGGGTGAAGCCAATCAGGCAACTGAGACCAGAACAGATTTCCACCCAATTTAACTTCAGCCGACAAAGTGACAGTCCGGCTGCCAGCTCGGTGGGCTGAAACTCCCTCTCCTCCTCCCGGGGGAGCAAGCGGCACGCGATGTGATGACATGTTGCTCTGTTCAGTCTCAGGTGACAATTTTTCTACCAGGAGGGGTCTGATTTGAATCGCCTACCTTTCTGGGTGCTCAACCCTGGTCGATGGCAGACATGAATACTTTCATACATAAGTTTCGGAGGCCATTGCTCTCTGCACCTCTCTGAGGGATCCATGTTCTGGCTAGTGGTCCCCGGTAGGCATGACAACTCCATATGACTGAAGCCCCGTACTAATATTAGCTAATATCAGTCTAATAGCTCCAGGGAGCCAATGGGGCTCCCCCACAGAAAACAGCATTGAATGTAATAGAACAGCAATTTCGTGGTGAGCCCCACTGGCTCCCTGAAGCTATGAAATCTGATAGTGTCATACTATTAGGTGCCATTAGTTGCAGTGTTCTATTGGCCTACTGGGGCCACAAATCAGAACCTGGCCCCTTCAAAAGAGGTGCAGGAAGCAGTGACCCATATGGTAAAATTACTATGAATTTATTCGTATCTACCCATCAAAAGGAAAGCACCTGGAAAGTCAGAAACAAAACAGACCACTACTGGTTATAAGTACAACTGCAGCCTCAAGAACTGCCAAAAAAGAACTCCCCCAACAATGTAAACAAATGATCGAAAATTCACTAAA
Organism: Procambarus clarkii; assembly: GCF_040958095.1. NCBI lineage: Eukaryota > Metazoa > Arthropoda > Malacostraca > Decapoda > Cambaridae > Procambarus > Procambarus clarkii. The sequence continues at coordinate 38,434,739 of NC_091159.1, read as the reverse complement.
ATAGCGAGAGCTCATTCACCCTACCTCACCCTTGTTTGTGGGAAGGAGGGAGGCAGCTCGGGGTCAGCCGGAAGCACCACTATCAGTTCTATTCTGATGGAAGCAAGTGTGAGGTGCCCTCATTGTTGCTCTGGCTCCAGTGTCCATTTTTCAGCTAAGTGATGTTTTGCCTTTGTGGCTATTCTTGTGTACTTTGGTGCAATGTGAAACAAAGTTAAGAGCAATTGGTGCTGTATGTGCTCAGGGGAATCTTCTTTGGGCACTCCTTTGTGCTGCTCTTGCACTGCCAGGTTTATCTTCCTGGGAGTGTATGGTATCACCCCTTTGGAGGTCCTCCTCGCTTGTACCTCGCCCTGGGGGAGTCGGTGGTCTTTGACTTTGCTTTATCTCAGGTTGGTGTGATTTTGACTGGCGAGGTGCACTGTGGTTCGCGAGCTGCATTCAGCAAGCCGATGTCAGTCTTCACAGGAGCACAAGCCTGGCTGTGTTGGTTTACTATTATCTTTGTATTTTGTTCTGATAAAAAGAGAGCCTAAAAGATTCTATAGGTCTGCTGTAGTGTACCAGTGCATGGGATTCTTATAGGGTTGCATTCCCTCTAGACCCTGGACAACCCCTGTGGGTTCGGTGGTCCTAATGGTATATCCACCAAACCCACTTTCACTTTGTGCAAATTTGAAGGTTGCTCATCATGCATGCCATGTGGCAATGTTCAGTCGTTCTGCCACCGCTTGCTGCCTGCTAAGTTTGTGACACCTTTGATTCTGAGTCATGTAGTGGTTGCTCCTGTCATGTTGCAGCAATCTGGGTTTGTGTACCCGGTTGGAAGCCCCAGGGGACTGCCCCATTGGTATTAAGAACTTGGAATTAGAAGTGTTGGTGTTTTCCCTTCATTCTCTTTGCACCCTCTCTTCTTTCATCTCTGGGTGTAGTTTGCACTTTCCTCTCTTCCTCCCCAACTACTTCTGGCTCCAAAGCGTATATGGCTATATCCAGTGCCACCCCTGGGAAACAGTAGAGTAACACCAGGGGCAGTGTAACTGTCTCCATCTTCCAGCATAGTTATTTAAGGTACATCCATCAACACTCACATAACATCAGGGCCAGTGTAATTCAATCAACCTGCCAACAACAAGTCATAGATAGGCAAGGTACATCTATCTACACTCACAACACCAAGGCCAGTGTAACAATTTCAACCTTCCTGCACCGGGCCACAGTTAGGGACGGCACATCCACCTACACTCAACATCCTAGTAATACATGTAGTCACAGATACCCTCAAGTGCTGCTCAACCCACGGCTACTGTAAAATGTCACTGCTACTGTATAATGCTACTGCTACTATGACTTATTGTATAACACTACTGTTACAGTATTTTATAATGTCACCACAACTGTATAATGCTACTGCTAATATAACATACTGTGCACAAAGAAATCACATTAATATGATGTATCAATGAGAAAATCAGTAGGAGCCATGAGAAGGATTCGAACCTTTGCTCTAGGTACTCCTAAGCACATGCATTAGACTTCTACACCATGACATGGTGAAAAACAATACAACCTGGTATTGAACTGAATCATCTAGGAATTCAACTGAGGCCAAGTCGGAGTTTCCATGCAATGATTGGGAATATCCAGAGCACAAGTTCGAATCCCCCTCATGGGGTCTGACAGCTGAGTGGATAGCGCTCGGAATTCGTAGTCTTAAGGTTCTGGGTTCGATCCCTGATGGAGGCAGAAATAAATGGGCAGGGATTTCTTTCACCATGATGCTCCTGTTCACCTAAAAGTAAATAGGTACCTGGGAGTCAGACAGCTACTACAGGCTGCTTCCTGGGAGTGTGTAACAAAAAGGAGGCCCGGTCAAGGACTGGGCCGTGGGAACACTAAGCCCCGAAATCATCTCAAGATACAGTAACCTCAAGAAGATGGCTCCTACCAATTTTCTCATTGACACATCATGTTAAGTGTGATTACTCTCTGTGGAGAGGGAGTGTTACCACTGTGCCACAGGGACTGCACAGGGTTTTGGTTTGCCTACCTTTCTGGCTGCTTTCCTGATGGTGGCAAGAATGATCAAACTTTAAATGCAAAGTTTTCACACGCCATCGCTCCCAGCGCCTCTCTAAGTGGACCAGGTTCTGGCTCCTGGTTCCTGTTAGGCCAATAAGAACTCTGCAACTGATGGCTCCTGATAGTATGGCACTGATCAGTTACAAGATAGCTTCAGGGAGCCGGCGGGACTTCCCCCAGAAATAAAGTACTGAGAAGGAATGCATTAGCTGATTTTCCTAATGGCAGTGATTGCAGATTTATGAATTCATAAAAATACTTTATAAATTTTTGTTTAATAATTAAACTGTAACACTTACCATATACTGTCTCTCAGTGACTTTGCCACAGCAGCCACATAAATAGCCAGATCTCCATATAGATATATGCAAAGCACAACATAAAACACCTTGTCCCAAACTGGAAAGAAAGAAATTTTTATATTGTATACACACAGAAATCACAATAGCGTGATGCATCAAATGAACAAATCCACAAGGGCCGTGATGAGGGCTCGAACTTACACTCGGGATGATTCCAAACGCTGCCCGAGTCGACTAGGCCACAACATGGTTAAAAGAATTGCAACTGGGAATTCCACTGACTTCACACGGATCCTGCAGCCTCTTCAAAACACAAACCAGGGTTTTTACACAATTCCCCCATGCACTCGGGCTCTGCCAACAAGCTGTTCTACCTCTTCGCCCTCACTTCAATACACACAGAAATCACAATAGCGTGATGCATCAAATGAACAAATCCACAAGGGCCATGATGAGGGTTCGAAATCCCGGGCGTAAGTTCGAACCCTCATCACAGCCCTTGTGGATTTGTTCATTTTATATTGTATGTTATACTTAAATATAATGTCTATGGTATTTGGACAAATTAAACAATTATAGTCTCTGTTCCAACTATTAGTTTTAAATACATTCTTTGTGTAAAATTGTCCAAAATCAGGTACCTGCACCAGTTAATAAAAAAAAATAACTAAGTGAGTAGTACAGTATACAAATTTGGGACACATATGGCATTACAAATAATGGGGAATAATTGCAAGAATGGATGGCAGAACTGCATACTCATAGCAATGCAGTTACAGAGACAAATAATAATGTAACAGAAAATGCAATATTTCCAACAGGATAACAAGACTGGAGCTTAGAGAAGAATAAAGATTCGAAAGGTAATCAATCAGCGCAATTTTATACTAGGCATGATAACACTGAGGACCATGAAGGTAGTGGTAGGTGTTATTTACAACCCTCCATTAACAACAGAAAGGTCAAGGGCAGAATATGATAAATGCAATGAAACATGCCTATAGATAGTAGAAAAGGCAGCCACAGTGGCAAGGAGAGTCAGAGCCAGAGCAAAGATCCTAATATTTGGTGATTTTAACCACAGGGAAACAGACTGGTCAAACACAGTAACCTCAAATGAAACATCAAGAACAGGATTTGTGGATTCTACAGACAAACACTTCTTAAGGCAGCAAATCAAGGAGCTGACAAGAGAAAGAGGTGTTGATCTACCAGTTATATTAAACCTGGTGTTTATGACCAGGTTTAATATAAGAAAATGAAGAAGACATAGAGAACTTAAAATATGAGGTGCCATATTTTGGCACTTTGGCACATATTTTGCCAATACAGATCACTGTATTACTGTTTGGTTACATTGTAAAACTAAAAGAGACAGTTGGAAAGATGACAATAAGCAAGAGAGAGAATACAGAAGATAGACCTACAGAAAGGTTAAGGATTATTTATAGGAGGTTCAATGGAAGACTGAAATAGAAGGAAACTAGCAAATGTGTGATGTCTTCTCTCCCATCCACTGTTATGATCACCTGCCCTCGAAGAAATATAACACTTACTCTAAATGGTGTGGAACTGAGCCGTGTTCAGAAGTACAAGTATCTGGGCATGTATGTTGGATACACATGTGAGAGTAAAAATGCTGAAATAAATCATATCAGCACCTTATGTAAAGCCCGACTGCATCCTCTGAAAGCACTGGCTTTTTCTGGTAAAGGTGTTGGGGTACCTATCTTGCGGATGTTATACATAAGCACTGTTCGGTCCCTGATAGACTACGCAGCACCCGTATTGTCTTACACAGGCCAAGGCAGAATTCAAAAAATAGAGCTGATACAGAACGAGGCTATGAGGATTATTCTTGGATGTCAAAGAAATGCAATGATTGAAATAATGAGAATGGAATTAAATTTACAGTGTGTGTGTGATAGAGTCCGTGACATTAACACTAGAGTATCTATTCGTTTCATGCGGAGAAAAGGAGGAGATAAGCTGTTTGAGAGCGTTCAGACCTGCTTGAGTGACGTACACACTTCCAGGAAACTGAGGGAGACACGCTATACGAGAGGATTAGCTCATGACCTCAGGGAATACGACGTACTTGACTGCTGTAAACCCTCTCGACAGTGTAATATGTCTGCTCCCTGGAAAGTACAGAAAATAGACGTCGAAATTGTACCCCTCAAGGTGAAAAAGATTCATCATGAACCGGGATAATTACGGTGTTTGTATGGAAGCATGATATCTCGGTTACCAAGAGGCAACAGTTTACATGTATATTGCGACGGGTCGGTGGCGGAGGATGGCAGGGCAGGGTGTGGTGTCCTAATAAGGGATTATACGGAGTTTGGGACTGTGGACAGGATAATTGAACTCCGGCTTAGTAATTATATATCATCCACACAAGCTGAACTGCAGGCCATTCTGGCGTGTTTGGAGGAAGTACGTCATGACGACAAAAATGTTTTTGTATTTGTCGATAGCCGAGGAGCACTGGAGTCCTTAAACAGTCGAAACCCAGTCTTCATGTCTATAGTGGAGGACTGTAAGAGAAGAATAACTGAGATACAGCTGAAAGGTTATAGTGTGAAATTCATGTGGATTCCATCTCATGTTGGAATAGTGCTCAACGAGGTGGCGGATGACTTGGCCAAACGTGCCACATCAAAACCACAAGTTGACATTGAATGTGAATTCACAATGAGACAAATAAGAAGCAAAATCAGAAATATTCAGGCACAGGCGGGAGTGGAGAGGAGAGAGATAATGTATGAGAGTAGTCAAACCATGCAACACTACATGTATGTGAGTCAAAACACCCATTTCACTTATGGTAAAAGGAGAAATGCTTGGAGTGACTCTGTGTACATGCGGCTCAGGCTTGGGTACAAATATTACTGGGAATATGGGATAGATGTTCATGATAATGACACGAAGTGTAAACTATGTGGTATGTTAAGGTCTCACACCCTTGCCCATTATATTCTTGATTGTCCGTTGATTAATGTATATAGAAACACTGAGATAAGGACTGTTCCTGAACAAATAGCCTGGATGTGTCACAACGGAAAGGTTGATGATATTCTTGAGAGATATAAGAATTTTGCACCAAGATTGTAATATTTTGTTGAATTATCTGCAGGTGTCTTGCAAATTGTCTATACAGTATACCTAGGTCATAAAAGTATTTGTGTGTACGTCTGATACCATACTACTTGTGAGGGAGGAAATGTATATGTTTACCTCTCAGAATGTTTGGTAATGTGTTTATTTGTGATGTGTGTCTATGTATATATTAACACGTTGTACTGAATGGGGTGAGAATAGCTTGAGCTACCTCATCCCTTTGTGTGTATTTTACCTCAATAAACTTATTTCAATTTCAATTTCAATTTCAATTTCGCCTCATTTTTAGCTTTGAATCTTTGTGCTGGTCCATGTTTCTAAACTCCTTTAATTTGCCTCTTAAATGTCTTTTACTGCTGTTTTACTGTGAGGTCTGGAAAGATGTAAATTTTGTTAGTCCCTTACAGATCTTTTAGTTTAGGTGCACTATTGAGTATCCTCCTCCTGTGCTCAAGATTTGCAATGGTTATGTGTACAAGATTTGCCTGAGACTTCATTACTTCAATGATTTGCTTAACATTCTTACTCTCTTCCTTTGCAAGGTTTCTTATAAAGAGTTTTTTTTACTTTTTTTATACAAAGTTATTAAATATCTCTTCAGAGCTTCTAAATCCCAATCTTTAACTCTACCTGAATTCACAGTGTTCCTGAGTGTTTGATTACCCTCCAACTGCTATTTACTGGTTGTTGTTTTGTTGTCATTGAGAAAATCTGTTTTGTCATTGCCTTCAGAATCCCTCCTGAAGTTCTTTTATTATGTCATCAGTATCTTTACGTCTGTTCTCATTTCTCTCATCTATTCCCAATGGCATTGGTGGGTTCCATGAGTAGGTCTTTACCAAGGTTATTGCAAGTTAAGCAGTCAAAATTAAAAGGGTGTTTGCCTAAGCTGAATGGTGCCTCTTGGTCATTAACCTCTGATATAGTGGTGCCTGGTGCCTACAGGAACACCACACTGGCTATTGTTAGATTCCTCTTCAAAAACTTGGTCACCATTATCAGTCGTTTTCCAACTTTTTTCGGTTATTGATTAGTCTAATCTATTACTTCACTCACTAAGCCAGGCTGTAGAGACTAATTATGCTGTATTATATTATTTTCAATGTACAGTACTTTAAATCACTAGTCGGTAAGTTTCAGCTGTAGCACTGAGTCAAGGCCACTCACACAGGAATCCAAACACTTAACAAAATTATGCCTCTTTCTGCCACATACAGAACACTAGTGTCATTAGATCGGTGCTCTAGCAAAAAGCTGGGTAGCTTCCGGGACATATCAAGACACTTCTTCACGGTTAACAGAGACTGGTTTGTTATGGTTTTGGTACAGGCATTGTGGTTATTGATAAGTCTTGTTGGCAACAGTCTTTTTTTTTCCCAGTCGCTTTTCAGCCGCTTCCCCACAGAACGTCAGTCTGGTTCAGCATTTTAGCAGTTGGTTGGGAATTAGTGGTTATTGTTCTGTCTTTGCCCTTTTCCCCCATATAACATTAGCCTCACTTTTGTGGTTTATGCTCTGCTATCATGGGTAATTCCTTCGAGGTAGGTGAGTCGTTTGCCTGGTTCAGCCTGCCCTTACTGGAGTCTGCACATTGGTGTTTCATTTTTGGATCTACTTCTGGTATTCAGCTCAAGGAAATAACCAATTGACATACTCAAGAAGGAAAAAAAAAAAGACTTGAAATTTTGATTAATTAACTTTCTTACCTTTAGGATAAAATAGTTCTGCCATCTGTCCCATCTCAATCTGCTCCTGAATGGCATAGTATTCACCAACTGTTCTTTCTATTACTCCCTCTGAAAAAAATTAAAATTACTAATCTAATGCAGAGAATAAGTCACAATAACATGACTGAAAACAAATAACCCAACCCACACACAAAATGTTAGGAAATAATAATAATTCATAATAATAATACATTAATTCATTGTATTGGAGGGACAGGCAGCCAGAGTGTATTCATACAAGTTAGGCTTTGATCGAGGTCCCCTTCCAAGGTCGAATTACTGCCCCTACTCAGGATCCAACCCTACAACAAGTGGACTAACTCCTGAGTACCTACTTACAGCTAGGTGAACAGATGCATTAGGTGATAGAAATGTACCTAACCATTTTTGTCCCACCCGGGATTCGAACCCGGGATTCTCAATTGTGAGTCGAGAACGAACCAGACTGTACTGCAGGGACCCGGCAGTACAGTCTTAACCACTGCACTGCGTAATGCGCCATGAGACTCTCGACGGGGGGTGCGTAACGCACCTTGGGGATCTTATAGGTATAGCGTATCATTCAAAACTCCTGGGGATACATGGAGTTCACATCAGCTTCCTCAGGGCTCTCCTAAACAGACGCCATATAAAAAAAAATCGTGGGCAACATTCCCGGGTGTGAAGGCCTTAGTACTGAGTGAGCAACCAAGGCTGGCACACGCAGCATGAGCTAACATCATTGTTGCTCAGCTGCTCAGCTCAGCTTTTGCAGCTGACCACAGCATCGCCTAAAATTTTCCAAATATATATGTATCTGGTATTATTTAGCCATGATAGTATTACAGATGAACCTGACTGTGATAAAGACTGTGTACAATATTCAGATATCAGTGAATAAATGCTGTTCAAGATGTTCACAGCGCTAGCTACAGCACTGCCATTATTTCGTCCATCTAAAATTCTTCAAACAATTTCTCATGTTCCTTTACAAAATAAACATGTGAAAAATTATTCATTTACATGATTTAGTGGCCATGATTCTGATAATAGCAGGATTGTGGTGAAAATTAGCGATGTGAATTAGCGGTGGGAGGAGTACTGTTGGTGAGGGAGGGAGGGAGGGAGGGAGAGGTGGCGTCGGCTGTTGGCTGGTGTGTGGCAGCATGATTGTCTAGAATCATCATACCAGCTTAGTGGTTTGCTATGGAGAACACAAATGTAGATACTTATATATAACATGTGTACAGAGTGTAATAACAGCTAAAGGCTTATGTTGGGAGGAGCCATTTAGGTGAGGGAGTGAGTGAGGCTGTCGTCTGCTGTGTGACTTGTCATCCAGTGGCCACTATGCTGTTTGGACACTATACCAGCTTATTAGTGTAGTTATGGTGAATAAAACATGTAGATACTTATATATAATGTGATACTTATATAATAATAACACCACAAACAATATTGTGGGAGGAGTAATGTTGGCGAGTTTGGTGTTGAAGGAGTAAGGGAGGGCTGGCTGGGTGTGGCAGCCCACTCTTGTTTTTTGGGCTCACCATACGAACGTAGTGGTTCGTTATGGTGAACACATACGTAGATAAGCATATACAATATGTGTATATAGTGTAATACTCTGTAACAGCAAAAACACTGTTTGATTGATAGTAGAATATAATATACATGTCACATACATGAGCCCCATAATTTTGAGCATAGCAATGTTCCACATATTGAACTATATAAATTCTATAAATTACACACTTTTGAATAATATTACAGCATGAAACCTGAGAAGAAATGAATATCCATTATTTGAAATGGGGAATTTCGTTTCGCAAAACGAGCGTTTCACATGACGAGCTCAGTGCCGGAATGGATTAAATTTGTTGACCGAGGTTCCGTTGTACTGTATAAAACCACCATCATCACTACCCCATTTCCTTCTTTATTTGGATGGGCAGCCCATTATTGGTTAGATTATACAATTCTAGTTACACAAGACTTTTATCTGCCTACCAAGAACAAGGCCCAGAATCTTGTCCCATCTATAAGGTTCATGACATTGGAATCAGAGATCAACTTAATGCTAAGGCATGTTTTTTAGATACACTGAACCACCAAAGCAATGCCACCCCCCACCCCCTTCTCCACACTACCAGGTGGTGTGAATAACAAACTGCCATGGGCAAGTAAGAGGAGAGCAAGAACAGGACACTACTAAGATTATCACATAAGGGTGCATTTCATTGCACTCGATGCTTTATTTCTGGACACCTTCCCTCATTAGCTTCCCTTAGGTAATCTCCACAATGTTTCACATGATAAAACTGTTTATCCACAAGAAACTGAAACCAAAAAGGCAGAATGACAATGGTCAAATGATCGACTACAGGTAATTCACAAAAACTAGCATGAACTTGTTCACTCCACCTTCTCCTTGTTTGGGGGAGGAGGAGTGCAGCCCGAGGTCAGCAGGCTAGTCCACCCTTGGCTCTAGATGATGCAAATACAGTACCCCCCAATGCTCTAGGGGGTGTCAGGTGTCGGGGAACCACAGGAGCTCACCTAGAAATTGGCCTTTCATCACATGCAATGCTGGTTTTCTGAGGGGAGCTACTTGTGGCTCCCTGAAGCTCACTACTCATGGAGTGCATGAAGGTAACAACAAAGAGCCGCCACCAACCACAACACATGATGCAACTATGGCCAAATGAACCAAGCATCAATAACCAATGGACCCCTTCGGAAGCCAACCAACTCATTCTTTGCCAGAAAAGAAGGTGCCTTTTCTTGCTGCAAATGAACAAACCACCCATCACAGCCAAAAGAACAAAAGCCCTGATGCCGGAGGAAAGATGAAGCTCGCCCACCCGACAACTGGAGGCAAAAGAAACCATGAACAATGCATTAAAAAACAATCCCTGACCAAATGGGACACCGTAAAACGACCAGACAAAAACGACCAGACCAGAAAAGGAAAAAAACACTGTCGCGAGACCAAGCAGGTGCAGGCAGCACATGAGCAGGCTGGAAGTGAAACAATGCACGAGACAGCCTACAAAACAGACCCAAGGTAGTACAAACCCTGAAAACAAGCTGCAGCAGTTCCTCCGATGCTGCACAATACAAGATAACGGTATCTTGTATCAGGTCACCTGATCATCATAAAGATGGCACTAGGTTCACGAATTTTAAATCGTTTGCTTACATTCTTGAGAGTTCTTTTGAAAGTTTTTGAAGCTGTGGTCTATCTTATAACCAGCAGTGGTCAGTTTTGGTTTGCTGACTTTCTGGGTAATTTCCCTGGTGGTGGCAGACAGGAACTTTGCATATGACAAACCAAAGTTCTGCCTGATATACTACTCACATCACTAACTCTAGCCACAATGCTACTTTTATCAGAATCCTGGTCACTAAACCATAAATATGAATCATTTTTTACATGTTAATTTTCTAAAGAAACATGCAATCCCATTTTGTGATGCACATACACATCAACCCATTGCTATGTGCTTTTGATGTCTTTCTCGAGCTGTGAACATCATCACCAGCATTGGGCAAACTGATATCCAAATCTTGCACATAGAATACCCTGACAACAATATAAACTATGTCACTATCATCAATATATAAATGCAGTTACTTATTTATTACATCATCGTAAGTGACGCTGTGGGCACACGCTGGACTGTTTTTAACTGGTGCTGCATGTGTTACTCATGGTTACTCTCTTTAGTACTGTACTTAGCTCCTCACACCCAGTACAGATGCCTACAATTTGTTTTCCAAGATGGAATCTGTTTATTGGAGGCCTGAAGAAGCAGATTTGAGCCCTGAGTACCCTCAGGAGTTTTAAATCTTACAAGGTAATTGAAAAGATCCCTGACTGTGTCTCAGAGTTTAAGGATAAATGGCAAGAACATCCCTGGTTGTGTAGTAAGGGAGGTCAAAAGGAAAAGGTTTCCCTCACCTGTTATCAGTGGTGATTCCTCTTCGTGGTCATCTTGGTCCTCTGACGTGTCAGTAGATCGTAAGTCAGCTTCAGCATTTTCTAACGTTCTGTTCACCAGCTCATCTGCCACTTGACCCCGCTGTAAACATTCTCAACTTAATTATCTCACCTTCCAATTTTTATAACCACTGTGAAAACAGTCATAACCATACAGTACTTTATTATATAATACAAGACATTTGTACAGTTCTAATTACAGTAAAACCATTAAGTGTGCAAAAGGAAAATTTCAAAAATTAACAGGAACACAAGATAAAAATTAAAAATTTGTCAAGAACCTTTGCCTTAACGTTGACTCCTTTATGGTGGTAACCTTATGGCAGATAATGTCTTTTGTCTTAACATAAGAAGGTGCACAGAAAATATTGCCCTGCCAAGGAAAATGTGGCATCACTACAGTATTCAGTTTGAACAACCTTGCAGAGGGATGTGCAAATATACATTCAAAATAGGGCACCCCATAGTTGCTAATAAGATGACTGTAGCTACAATCCATCTAATTGGTTCAAAATTATATTTACAGCCAAAGCAACAAGGCATTATTTGCTTGAATACAGGTACAGCTTATCCCATTAGAAGTACTTAGTACTGTATTTTCAGGTTTGGAAGAGGAAAATGAGAAGGAGCCTAAAGGGAAAGGGGGGGGGGATAGGAGGGAAGACATTGAAGGGTGGAGGGGGGGGGGGGGGGAAGGTGAGAGGAGAAGGGAACAAAAGAGGAGGGAGGGGGAGGGGGGGGGGTTGCTGTGGCTGGCAATGGTACTTACTCATTTACTCATGACCTATTCTAAATATTTGTTGAGTGTTAATGTCTGGTGTTCACTGTAAATATGGTATCAACAGTACAGGAAGTGTTCTTGAGGTTTTATTAGTGATATTTTGTGTGAAGACCAAGAGAGCTCTGCAGCAGGCAGCATTAGTATCAAGGAGTCACAAGTTGCCAAACATCCTTTCACCCTCCCCAACCCTCTACCCCCCCCCCCCCCTTCTCCTCCAGTAAGGCAACTTATCATTTGTATTGCCTTCCACCATCTCCTCCCCCCCCCTCTCTTCTCTGGTCTCTCCTGCCTCTACACTTTTCATGTCTCTATACCCCCACCCTTCCTCGCCTCTATACCCCCACCCTTCCTCGCCTCTATATCCCCACCCTTCCTCACTTGGCTTTTCCTCGTCATCTTCCTTGCATGCTATTTTGGCCATTATACCCAGATTTCCTGCAGCATATAAGGCTATGCAACTAAATACAAAGAACATGTCAAGTGCAAACAAATGGTCTATGCTAATGTTAATCAGTACTCACCTAGTTGTGTTTGCGGGGGTTGAGCTCTGGCTCTTTGGTCCCGCCTCTCAACTGTCAATCAACTGGTGTACAAATTCCTGAGCCTATTGGGCTCTATCATATCTATATTTGAAACTGTGTATGGAGTCAGCCTCCACCACAACACTACTTAATGCAATCCATTTGTTAACTACCCTGACACTGAAAAAATTCTTTCTAACGTCTCTGTGGCTCATCTGGGTACTAAGTTTCCACCTGTGTCTCCTTGTTCATGTTCCACCCGTGCTAAAGAGTTTGCCTTTGTCAGGGGCCTCGTAGCCTGGTGGATAGCGCGCAGGACTCGTAATTCTGTGGCGCGGGTTCGATTCCCGCACGAGGCAGAAACAAATGGGCAAAGTTTCTTTCACCCTGAATGCCCCTGTTACCTAGCAGTAAATAGGTACCTGGGAGTTAGTCAGCTGTCACGGGCTGCTTCCTGGGGGTGGAGGCCTGGTCGAGGACCGGGCCGCGGGGACACTAAAAAAAGCCCCGAAATCATCTCAAGATAACCTCAAGATAACCCTGTCAATTCCCCTGAGAATTTTGTAGGTGGTTATCATGTCTCCCCTTACTCTTCTGTTTTCCAGGGTTGTGAGGTTCAGCTCCCTTAGCCTTTCCTTGTAGCTCATTCTTCTCAGTTCCGGGACCAGTCAGGTGGCATACCTCTGAATCTTCTCTAACTTCGTTTTGTGTTTAACTAGGTATGGACTCCAGGATTGGTCTTACATAAGTGGTATACAGGGTCCTGAACGATTCCTTACACAAGTTTCTAAAGGCAGTTCTTATATTGGCCATTCTAGCATATGCCACTGATGATATCCTTTTGATGTGGGCCTCTGGGGACAGGTTCGGTGTGATATCAACCCCCAGATCTTTCTCTCTATTTGACTCTTGCAGGATTTCACCTCCCAGATGGTACCTTGTGTTCAGCCTTCTGCTCCCTTTGCCTAATTTCATTACTGTACTTTACACTTTCCTGAATTGAACTTTAGCAGCCATTTTCTAGACCATTCCTCCAGTTTGTCTAGGAGGAATGGACAAACTCCTCTCCATTTGGTAACTACAGAGACTACAGGACGAATGATCGTCCTGTAGTCTCTGTCTATCTTCATCTGTTTTGATTCTCCTCATAATTTTTGCATTATCAGCATACATTGAGAGGAATGAGTCTATACCCTCTGGAAGGTCATTTACATATACTAGAAACAGGATGGGTCCGAGTACAGAGCCCTGTGGAACCCCGCTGGTGACATCTCGCTACTCTGATGCCTCCCCCCTCACCGTTACTCGCTGTTTCCTATTGCTTAGATACTCCCTTATCCACTGGAGCACCTTACCTTTTACTCCTGCCTGCTGCTCCAACTTTTGTAACAGCCTTTTGTGAGGTACTGTGTCAAAGGCTTTCTGACAGTCCAAGAAAATGCAGTCTGCCCACCCTTCTCTTTCCTGCCTAATTTGTGTTGCTTGGTCATAGAATTCTATTAGGCCTGTGAGGCACGATTTACCATCTCTGAACCCATGCTGGTGGTGTGTGGTGTGTTACAAAGATGTTTCCCTCCAGATGCTCTACGAGCCTTTTCCCTCACAATCTTCTCCATCACCTTTCATGGTATACAAGTTAGGGGTATAGTCTACAAATGAAAAAGACAACTTTTGTTTAACAACTTTTTGTTTAAAAAACAACTTTTGTACCTGAGATCAGGTACCTGATCTTAGGACTTGTAAAAAGCATCTTTAACTATGTAATGTAACATACACCGACTGATTTATAACCAATAGAAAAAATCTGAAAGAACTTTTAAAAGTCAGTTGGTGAAGACAAGGACTAGAATTCCAACAATGTGACACATAAAATTAGGACCCATAACTCCAGCACTAAACATCCTTATTAAATTCTCTCAGACATTACTGTAGCTTTGTAACCTACATCGTCTGTACAGCAGTGCAGTTATACTAGTCGCCCTCAGGTGCTACCAAGTATGTAAAGAATTCAATCGACGCTGGCGTCACTAAATATTTTTCTCCTTTTTCTTCTACAAAACTTCATACCTCCCAAAGGAACACATTCCTAACCTACAAAGTAGAAAACTGGGAGATTACAGTTATGAATGATGACAGTGGTAGTGACAATGAATGATAATGACAAGTGGTTGTGACAATGAATGATTATGACAGTGGTGGTAATAATATTTGAATGATGACAGTGGTGATGGTTGTGACAATAAATAATGATGATGTGGTGGTGACAATGAATGATGAGGATGGTGAAATCATGAAAGATGATTGTGGTAGTACTTGTGACAATGAATAATGACAGTGGTGGTGATAAAGAATGTCAACAGTGGTGCTTGTGACAATTAATAATGACAGTGGTGGTGGTGACAATGAATGGTGACAGTACTGGTGGAGGTAATAATGACTGATGATGACAGTGGTGGTGATTAAACTATCATCCTTCCCACACTATTACACCATACCATATTTACCTTAGAATTTCTATTAAAACATATATTATTGTACAAAATAAAACACAAAATACCAGTGAGTAAGAGTTCTACAGGTGAAGGCACCAGTAGCATAGATGACGAGTTCATAGTGTTGGACACATTGTATATCAAGTGGTAGTATCATCCCACTGTGAACATCCACTTGGCTAAACAAGGTATTTACTACTAAGTTCTTACCTATTGCTTAGATCAGTATTAAAAATTGATATCACCACCCTGTGACTAAAGGACTACAGAACTAATAGTAACTGTGGTGAAAACACTAGTGCCTGATAACCACTATTGTTGGTGCAATATATCCATTGTATTATTTACTAACAGAAACATTTGTGAACTAAAAGAATAACTGTTCATGGCAGTAAACAAATAACAAGCTTCTAATAAAACATTCAAGAGAGAAATGAGGGAAAACGACTAGAAGTCACAGTAAAGCACAAAAAAGAGACGGCACTGAGAAAGCACAAAATACCAAGATGGACGTCATCGAAGTCAAAGAGTTGTCAGCAGCATCCTGGAGGCATGGCGAGGCAGTGCTGGTACAAGTGGCAGTGAAGGTGGAAGCAGAAATGGTGGTAGTTGTGCATAAAGACTCTAACAAAGTATCTGCTGGTGGTGGTGGTGATGGAGGTGGGGAAATGTGCTGTAAGCAATGGTTTTGATAACCAAGATGATGGTCTGGAGAGGAGGCAAAAGGCACCTTCTTGAGCTGCTTCATCCGTCGCCAGTGGTTGATGGCGTTGGCACACGCCATGCTCTCCACAACCCACGTCGTCGTCATGTAGCTGAAAGATATAATCAAGTCTATTACAGTATTTGTCAACATGTAAGAAGCATAAATTAATCAGTTATAACACCCAAGATATAATTCATTATAATACAAAACAATTTATTCTAACAAAACCGATATTCTAACAAAACTTGGCTCCAAACCACACATTGTTTGAGTTAGGAAAATATTATTTGTCAAATATAGATATTGTTCTTAAAAGATTCCCCATTTTGCACAATCAAGATAAATTAGTACTTAAGGGTTGACATATGTTAAACTTCTTGTTTCATTTCAGACAGTTAAGCACGTCCCAGTTATGTCTGGGTGCAAGTAACAGGATGAACATCCCAGCGGGTTTTCTTCCTATTGGGGAGTGTTGTACATACTGCTATGGTGGTGTGTCCACTCACAGGATGAGTGGCGCTGCCCAATAAACTCGCCCCTCGGGGCAAAATTTTAATTTACAGTAATTTAATATGTTTTGTCTCTAATATTTGTTAGAGAGACTCCAGTCTCTCCCTACACTCGTCTGGACTCTTATCTACAAGGTATCTAACATATAAACACCCCCGAGGCCTCCAGCCCTCGACGAATCCATATCATATTAGACGGGAGTGTCAATTGTTTACCCATACTTGAAGGTGATCTTAGTTATGAGTAGCAATTAATTATCTGTTTACCGAGACTGTCACCCTTGGCTCCAACGCGCCAAACCTGACCCCCTAGTCCTATAGCGAAGGGGAGGAGGAGAGAGAATGAAACTCGGAAAAGGGAGAAGGAAGGATTAGGAGGAATGGGAAGGCGGGAATGATGAGAAATTAGCCGTTATAAGGATTCAACTCACTCACTTGGTACTCCCAAGCCAGCGCCCTATACCACTACACCAGGACAAGATCTAAACAATGCAACCTTGACAAGAAGCGATGTGACATCTCTTCCCTCTCTGGAAAACGGAAGAGAATCCTGAAGAACATTAATGATAGAAATGTGACCCCTACTGACACCAACCAGAAGGTTGAACTAATAATGTACTTTACGAGCAAGCAGACTGCCAACTTACTTTGCCAACTCTTTATATACATATATGAAGAACTCTCCTGGCACAAAACAAAACCCCCTCTTCAAAGAAATGAAAGATGTCTATACCTTCACTTGGGGACTGTCAGCCCCAACGAATTCAGTATATGGGCAAGACAACATCCCTTTCAAGTAGCCTAACACTGCACAAGCAGCAAGGCCCTATTAAGGAACATATAGTCTCTATATCTATGAATAACCAGACCTACGCCAGAGATATCATCACAACACCAGAATAATTGATGGATACTGCGACAACAGAAGACTGGACACTAACGAGGCATTATACATGGCTTGATTTGCTTAGTGTATCAATAGCCAATTAGCCCCAAATTACACTTCCAAGTTCCAGAACACGACAGAACATACAATATACTGCCCCAGCCTTTATGCAAACAGATTGCCAAGATGTAAGGTATTTTTTCACCTCATCCTCGGGTATACATCATGCAGCAAGACTATTGATTTACAGGCCACCCTAATCTAACCCTTATTGATTTTACGGGCTATTGATGCCCGTGCCACCTCTTGGGTGGCTTAATCTTCATCAATCTCTATTATTTGTAAATTGTCTATATACCTAGCCATAAAAGTATTTGTGTGTACGTCTAGTAACATACTGCATGTGTAAAGGAAGAAATGTATATGTTTATCACTCAGAATGTTCGGTAATATGTTTATTGTTTGAGATGTGTCTACATATATGTATGAACACGATGTACTGAACAGGGTGAGAATAGTTTGAGCTACCTCATCCCTTTGTGTGTATTTTACCTCAATAAACTTATTTCAATTTCAATTCAGTTTCAATCTCTATTGATGAAGATCAAGCCAGCCAAGAGGTGGCACATGCCCCTGCCACCTCTTGGCTGGCTTAATCTTTCAACTTCCTTCTCAAATGAAGAAAAAGAGACAAGATTCGCACTAGAATCATTGATCTTAGCCTTATCAAGGATTATATATTATATATATATATATATATATATATATATATATATATATATATATATTTATATATATATATATATATATATATATATATATATATATATATATATATATACAAATAATTGTAATATACAAATCCACAGGAATATCAACAAGTGAGGCTAGTCAGCAGAAATTCTCATGACAAAGTATAGGACGTGGTGCTCGGGCAGGCGGCCCTCGTCATCGTCTAGCTGGGTAATGACGTCACCTTCCTAGGCACCGGATTGGCCAGCTTAGTGGCGACGTCATCACACACCTGGTCCAGTCTTGTGCCTCGCCCTTTTCTCATTTGTCCGCCAGGTTTAACAGGTAACGTCACTGACCAATACAGAGAGGCCGGTCAGACCCAGGACCTACGTCACAGGTCTCAGTGACGATTGGGCATTAAGCGAGACACGTTATCGTTCAAGAGAGGCGGGGGGGGGGGGGTTATTGTTAGGAGGAAGGGCAGTTAGTTCATCACACGCGGTACTGTCGGCGGGCGTCAGTAATTACCACTTAAATTCTACAAAAATAACAGGCTGAATGGGAACAGTCTGACGGACCTGTCACCGGCCAACTGTGGGACCTGTCACGGGCCAACTGTGGGACCTGTCACGGGCCAACTGTGGGACCTGTCACGGGCCAACTGTGGGACCTGTCACGGGCCAACTGGGGGACCTGTCACCGGCCAACTGTGGGACCTGTCACCGGCCAACTGTGGGACCTGTCACCGGCCAACTGTGGGACCTGTCACGGGCCAACTGGGGGACCTGTCACCGGCCAACTGTGGGACCTGTCACGGGCCAACTGTGGGACCTGTCACGGGCCAACTGTGGGACCTGTCACGGGCCAACTGTGGGACCTGTCACGGGCCAACTGGGGGACCTGTCACGGGCCAACTGGGGGACCTGTCACGGGCCAACTGGGGGACCTGTCACGGGCCAACTGGGGGACCTGTCACGGGCCAACTGGGGGACCTGTCACGGGCCAACTGGGGGACCTGTCACGGGCCAACTGGGGGACCTGTCACGGGCCAACTGTGGGACCTGTCACGGGCCAACTGTGGGACCTGTCACCGTCGTGTGCGGCAGGAGGACCTTGCCGTACTCCAGTAATGCCTATAGACAACCAGATGGCGAGAGTTCGACCCCAAGACATATACAGTAATAAAGATGGATGCGAGCAACCTTTACATTAAGTAAAAAACCGGACAGGAGAACACGGGTGAAAGCTGGGAGACACAGAGCTGAGGCCCCTATAAGTAAACACTCGTACCCTGTGCCAGTGTTTGGCCAACACGTAGAACACACAGGAAGAAGAAGTCTTGGAAACCACCTCCAACCACAACTTCAAATATTACAAGTAACTCGATCGTCAAGATGGTTCAAATAAAAGACCTTTCACCTCCCTTCCCCCATATTCCTTGACAGGTGGGTGTTGACATGTTGACCAGACCACACTAGAAGGTGAAGTGACGACGACGATTCGGTCCATCCTGGACCATTGTTAAGTCGATTGTCAAGACAATCGACTTGAGAATGGTCCAGGACGGACCGAAACGACGTCGTCCCTTCGCCTTCTAGTGTCTGGTCTGGTCAACATACTTTAGCCACGTTATTGTGACTCATCGCCTGCATTGGTGTTGACATGTAATAACCCCCCCCCCCCGCCACGGCTTCCCCCCACTCATGGGTTGTAAACCCCCTTTCCCCCCCTCCTGTCTGTCCAGGGAGCCAGGCAACACCCCCTGTCTACCCAGGTGGCCGGCAGGAAGACGGGACCTGGCTGACACTACGCAGCCCGTTCTCCTAAGTGTTCCCAACGTCAAGAAAGTGTCGTACTAATGTGTCAAATGCTAACCTACCAGAGGACCCAACAACAGAAAACGGGTCATTATGTCAATTTCGAGAGCGGCTGCCAGTTTACAATACGACAGTTTTTGGACCCAAGTCCCTGTGACGCAGTGGTAAAGCACTCGCCCGGCGCTACGCGAGCGCTTTGGCCTGGGTGCGTATCCTGGCCGGGGAGGATTGACTGGGCACCAATCCTTAACTGTAGTCTCTATTGACCCAGCAGTGAACGGGTACCTGATTGTTAAACGATTATGACGGGTCGTGTTCCGGGGAAAAGTAGCATTAAGGACCTGCGCGAAACGCTGCACGTGATAGTAGCTTTGCAAGAATATAAAAACTCTTGTATATATATATATAACAAATTAAAACGCATACGTCAAAATGCGACGTGCTATAAGGAGGACTTGCGTATGTCAGCGACGGTTGGTGTTGTCACCGCCCAAGTTGTTGTGTGGACCCGCCACACACCTCCCCTACTGCCCCCCCTTAACCCCCCACACTACAACCACCACCCTCCCTCCCTCACTACAACACCCCCGTCACCACCATAACAACCACCGTCACCACCTTCCCAAAAATTTCAAGAGGTATGCCACCAGACTGGTCCCAGAACTGAGAGGTATGAGTTACGAAAGGCTACGGGAACTAAACCTCATGTCCCTGGAAGACAGAAGAGTAAGGAGAGACATGATCACCACCTACAATTTTTTTTTTTAAATTTTGCCCCGAGGGGCGAGTTTATTGGGCAGCGCCACTCATCTTGTGAGTGGACCACCTACAATGTTCTCAAATGAATTGACAGGGTGGTCAAGGATAAAGTATTTAGCATGTATGGAACACGAACCAGAGGATACAGGTCGATACTGAGTACCCAAATGAGCCATAGAGACATTAGCTAGATTTTTTCGGTGTCAGGTTAGTTAACAAATGAAATGCATCAGACAGTGATGTGGTGGAGGCTGACGCCATACAGTGACTGTATGGATTGTCAAACTACACTTGAAACTGTGTATGGCATACACAGTTTCAAATGTAGATATGATAGACGCTAACAGACTCGGGAATCTGTACAGCAGTTGACAGACAAGTGGTGTGAAGCACAACTAGGTGAGTACCACCGCTGGTGTACGCCCCATGGACCACCCTCCCCCCCCCCCCCCCCCCCCCCCCCGCCACCCACCCAACACCCAATGCGTCGGTTAAATGACGTCACGATGGCTTCCACAGTGATCACCGCCCCATCCCGCCCCCCGCCCGCCACACCATCCGGTAACGTCTGCATCATTTCATTCAAAACTTGCTGCCTCACGAGGGCCGGTGTACTATAACACCGTGGCCGTGAGGCGAGGGGGCACCACCCCCCAGGCGCCCCCCCCCCCCCGGGGTCTACAGCCAGGCCAACAAGCCTCACCAGCTCACCACCACTATACTGGGTTGTGGACAAGATGGTGGAGAGGAAGAGGAGATTGGAAAAAGATATAGATATGGAATATAGTTCAAGTTATGATAGCAGGTGCCGGGGGCTGGCCGTCTTGTTGGCGTGCAGCTGAACTTCCTCTCTCTTGCCAGAGACTTGCCAGTGTGTGTAAGCTCTTCACACACCAAACTTCTGTTCATCCTTAAAATCCAGCATGAAAAAAATCATCAGAACAAATGGGAGGGGGGACCTTTGACAAGCCGCCGGCTTCCTATCCTCGTCGAGGCCACTAGTGCGTTAGTGGCCCTCATGTAAATTCAGGTAAATCTTTCAACATGTATGATTTATCCATACAAGCTACACACCACTCACGTACGGAGAGAGCGAGCTAGGGGTGTGGGGCATCCTAGAGCACACAAGCCTCCCCACAACCTCAATGGCTTTCTCAAAGCCAACAGGAAACTATTGTGTTTCTTCACAGGGCGAGGGACAGGTAAACAGATTCCTCGGATAGTATGTTAATGCATTAGGCACTTATATCATGAAAAATAATACATAGTTTATTAATCGTGTAAGGGGGTCTTAAAGGGCACAACACACAAATAAATGAAACGCCGAGCTTCCACTATCTTAAAATTAAAAGCCTTACCCCTTCCTCAAAGCTAATGAGAAACTTATATTTTTGGATGTTTCACATCACTAGGCTTCATCCACCGGCCGACAACCAACCAACCAAACAACATCTGCAAGACAAGTGTGGGCAAAAATTCAGATAGCTAAGGGAGGGTAGAACCAGGCCTGCGGCTCACAAAGACCCCCAAGGTAAGGCTGAGGAACTAATTCACAAGTGGAGTGATGCAGCATCCTCCTCCTCCTCCCTCCCTGCAGAAGTAAGAAGGGAACAGCTCCTCCGACATAATGACAGAAGGATTAGGATAGCAAGAGCACAGTCTAGTGATGACGAGTATGGGGAACCAATCACAGCCCAGGAAGTAAAGGGGGCTATTTAAAAAGGTAAAAGTACAGCACCTGGTGAGGATGGCGTCACCTACGACATACTCAATGCACTGTGTGAAGTGTCTGGGAATCCACTACTCCACCTGTTTAACAAATCATTCCTAAGTGGAGCGTTGCCCACACAATGGAAACGTGCAATAATTGTTCCCATACCGAAACCTAATGACCCTGGCCATTACAGACCTATCAGTCTTATGGCATGCACTTGCAAGATGCTTGAAAGGATCATTCTAAACCGACTGTTGCACAAAATAGGCAGGTTAGGGGAGGGGGTCAATGGATTTGTTAAAGGTTGGAGTACAGCATATTGTATAGTTAATTACCTGGCTAATGACACAGCTAAGTACTCATTATTTGTCGACATCAAAGGAGCTTTCGACAAAGCACAGGGGATTGCGATCCTGGACGAGCTTGCATGCATGGGCGTCAAGGGGAGACGCATGAAATGAGTTGAAGACTACCTCACAGGGAGGAAAGCCAAGGTCTGCTTCAATGAAGCAGTCTCAAGAACAATGAATATGGAACTCGGGACCCCCCCCCCCCCCAAGGCGGAGTCTTAAGCCCTACACTATTCAATGTACTTATGAATTGCAAATATTGATTTTCCGGAAGGAACACAACAAGTTGGATAAGCAGATAATGTTCTAATACAAGCTCCCACCTTGGGAAAAATTAAACAGTCTATTGAACTCCTCGGAAGGAAATGTATTGAGCTCGGTTTCACTCTCTCCACCAACAAGACAAAAGCATACTCTCATCACAAGCGGGGAGAAAATGAACTACAAATTAATGGTGTAACACTTGAATGGGTTGACCACTATCGGTACCTTGGCGTCACTGTCGGCTCTAACAAGGGGAAGAAAGAGGAGCTCAACCAACTCATTGGAACATGCAAAAGTCGACTCAGGGAATTGAAAGCTATGACCTGGAATGGGCATGGAACCTCTACTGCCGTGCTGAAAATGATGTACACAGCCTATGTGCGCTCCGTCAT